>NC_083475.1:1592752-1660904 GCF_030014155.1 Tachysurus vachellii
GAGGAGCTGCATGTAGCTTCAGTAACAGGGAAGACCAAGTGAAGGACCAGGGAATTGTTAGAGAATTATGGGAATGTATGTAGTTCACATTAAAGCGAGTGCAAATCCACTCCTAATTATTCAGCCAAGTGCCAAACAGCATGGCTGCCGGCGCCTCAGATGCTCAGCAGCACCTCGCTAGCTTCCTGATGCTTTTTTTTCCACCCCTTTTGATTTGGCGAGCAGTGATTTGGTGTAGATTGTATCCTCAGCATTTGTGCTGACATTAAAGAGACGTTTTACACAGACCGTCACGCTTGATGTGCCTGTGGTAATGATCCTGTCCTCGCTTTCCATCTTTGAAGGGAAAAATGTTAATATTCTCCACACAGAAGCCTGCGCTGAAATGTTTGGTTATTCAGTTGTGTAGATTACATTTACATACACAACTGGGTTTACTTGTGAATTCCAATATGTTCTAATCTAATAATATTAGGACTACATTAGTTTATCCGTAGAGCAGCATGGAACTAACAGGTGTTCATATAAAATCGTCCCCTTTATGAGCCTTTAAGCCCTAAATATTCTACGTGTTTATCAGTTATGTTGTTGTCCGTGTTAAAGCAGCGCTAGTGTGCTGTAGTGTTGGTCTGTACATGTTCTTACACTCGGACGATATTCACTAAGAGCTCACAGCTGTCTCTGATATGGCAGTGAATAAACACCTCCTCACTTTGTATTCCTCTGGCCAGTTCTTAAAGGTACAAGGTGTTTATAAGACTCCTCTGGTCTGGACAGATAATCCCAGAAGCCCAGAGTCTGTCTCTCTCTCATACACACAGCTCTTAACCCAGACTTAACAGCTGAATAATACAGTTCTCTGGTTAAGGTTAAACTTACTCTTGGGGGCTTAACCAAATCTCTGCCCCAGACTGGTGGGCTCAGGAGCAGACCAGTGCACATCACAATCAGGTATCTCCACATGAGGGGGTAAAAAAACTAAATTACAGATCTTATAGTATAAGAAACTAGAGACTACAAAATAACTACATCAGAAAGGGCAAGTTAGCACCAAAATGGGTTAGTTCAGCTCTAGAATGGACTGGTTTAGATCTAGAATGGGTTAGTTCAGCTCCAGAGTGGCATAGTTTAACTCTAGAAATGGGTTAGTTTAGCTCTAGAATGGGTTAGTTCAGCTCTAGAGTGGGCTAGTTTAGATCTAGATGGGATAGTTTAGCTCTAGAATTAGATAGTTTAGCTCTAGAGTGGGCTGGTTTAGCTCTAGAGTGGGCTGGTTTAGCTCTAGAGTGGGCTGGTTTAGCTCTAGAGTGGGCTGGTTTAGCTCTAGAGTGGGTTCGTTTAGCTCTAGAATGGGTTCGTTTAGCTCTAGAATGGGTTCGTTACCATTTCGTAAGAAATGGGTTAGGATAGGGCCGAAAGGAAAGTGTTTGGTTTAGTTTGTAGGTTGAAAATAGATTTTAACATTTCTCCTCTGTGGAAGGAAGTTCTGAAAAGCTTCATTTTCAGTGGCTGACGGTGCCATTTTGCGTGAACACTAACAAAAACACACACCTGTGGACCAGGTCAGGATCTTCTGCTTATTAGAAGCTCTGTGGGTTTCACAAGCAACAAGACCGTAGTGTAGATGAAAGAATATTTAGATAAAAGGAACCTTTTTATAAAGAGAACTCTAATGTGCACATGATTAATTAACTAGGTGATCAGTAGCTAGGTGCAGTGCTCTGGTTAACTAAACTTTATATCATCACATCGTGTAATTAACACACCTTCAACTGAACCACTTCATGAGAAGAAATTGACCCAATAAAGAGACATTAAGGATCTGAATACTTCACCACAAAGCAACCCTAGCAGGAGAAGCGGGTATGGATTTCAGTTTGAACGTTAACCCACAGCATTGTGATGCAACCCTTCGCTCATCCTCGTCTACACACACACACACACACACTTCCATCGCACTCCACATCATCTTTTCCCATGACCAGAGAACAAGAGGGACAGAAGGAATCACATATGAGCTCCTGCAGAGCAGCTGCTGTGAAGACAATCTCTGAATCACAATACTGTTCCTAGGTGACATTGGAAGAAAAAAAAAAGCAGATCCTCAGACTGCAATGTGATGAATATGCATCTGCAGTGTGCTTTTCAGACCACATGACAGAAGAGTCTGAGAAAGGGACATGGCTTTTCTGCACAACAGCCAAATCAATTTAGGGAGTGAACAGCAGACAAACGGCACGTCTGAAAGCACAGCGATGTGCAAAACTGACTGACCAAGATACAGAAAGCCACGTGTTCATGGGCCTTATTTCCAAGCTGGAGTAATGAATGGTCCCATATCCTTCTCCATCTCTGGCTGTCTGCCATCTACTGCTGCTGTAATTGAAGGAATTCTGCGGTGCACACAGTCTCCGGTCAAAGGGCGCTGGCAGGATCTGGGCTTTTATGCTGAGCTAAGATGTGGCTTGTCATATCTCTTGTCACTAGGCTTAGAGTCACTTCTAGATCAACATAAAGCTTTATTCTTCTCCATTATTGACACAAACACTTCTAAGGAAGCAACAGTCAGCCTGCTGGAATCTGTACATGCTTTGTGGTTAGTCATTTACAGATAATCCCATCACAATATAGGAATAAAGTGCAGCCAAGCAAAGGAGTACTGCACGGCCCTGAGCATCTCTGCCATTGATGCTGTTCTGAGAATCACCGGGGAATACACACCGGGGCTCTGTGGTGTAAAGGAGACACTGATATGCTGCTTCTCCACACTAAAGGTCTCTTATCTGGTGAAGAATTGCTGGAGGAAGAAAGAGAGCCGAGCACCTTCATCGCCCGGCCTGGGAACGTACATTAAAGTGATTGTTTGTTGTTGTCCGAGCCCAATCGCCCCAGACGAGCGTTTAGTAGTTGCGGAGGGATGAGGGGGGGTGCAGGGGGAAGGGCTAGACCACAAATCACTCTCATCACTTACTGACTCAATCACACAGGAAAAGGAAGTGGAGGGCAATTAAAGAGACCACCATACGCACACAAAACCACCAGAGTGGCGGAAATGGGGGTCACGGGTCCAGCATCAATCTAAAGATTCCTCAGGAGAGGATACAGTTATCAGGACATGGAATAAATCACTAACAAATGATGCAGGACAAACATTTATCATGTTTGTTTGTCAATTTCTCCCTAAGATTATAGAGTCAAACTTTATATCAACCTGTTCTTTGGTTCTAATTCGCTAATCAGATCATTAGCAGACTTGCACAAAGTGACAAGGCCAAAGGACAGAGCTGTAGCAGTTTGGACCAGACAAATCCAGTCTGCTGTCATTCATACAGCAACTGTTTTAAAGAAGTATTTAAATGATACGTAGTTATACGGCCATTTATAAGACATTTAATAACATTTTATATAATTACTTAATAATCTCATAATTTACTGAGCGCCAGATCTGTTGTGACTGGGGGATGTCCGAGTTCACACTCGCAAAAGTTTTTTTCACTTCTAATTCCCTGTGGAATATTTCTGTTGTATACAGCCAATTTTCTTTCTGATATTTGGTTTGTTTTTCTGTGTGTATGTGCGTGTGTGTGTGCGTGTGTGTGTGTGTAGTGTACAAACAAATCAAATAAGTTCTCCTTCTTTATACAAACCTTCCCCAGACAATCAGTGCCATTTTATATTCCACCATCCCCGAGTCGTCCTGACATTCTTTTTCTTACAGTCTGTTCTTATTCCTGAGCAACTGTCCTGAGCAGCTCACAGCACTGCGGCAGGGTACACAAGGTGAGAGGGCAGGTTCACTCAATTTCCAACGTCCAATCTCTAAAGATTCTCAACGTCCAATCTCTAAAGATTCCCAACGTCCAATCTCTAAAGATTCCCAACGTCCAATCTCTAAAGATTCCCAACGTCCAATCTCTAAAGATTCCCAACGTCCAATCTCTAAAGATTCCCAACGTCCAATCTCTAAAGATTCCCAACGTCCAATCTCTGGGGGAAGTTGTGGCCTAATGGTTAGAGAGTCTGACTCCTAACCCTAAGGTTGTGGGTTCAAGTCTCGGGCCGGCAATACCACGACTGAGGTGCCCTTGAGCAAGGCACCGAACCTCCCAACTGCTCCCCGGGCGCCGCAGCATACATGGCTGCCCACTGCTCCGGGTGTGTGTTCACAGTGTGTGTGTGTGTGCACTTTGGATGGGTTAAATGCAGAGAACAAATTCTGAGTATGGGTCACCGTACTTAGCCGTATATATCGTCAATCGTCAATAAAGATTCCCAACGTCCAATCACCAAAGACTAATGTTTCCATTGACCCTTGGACGTATTAAACATTTTTCTTGCTACTAAAGCCACATTAATCCATCTGTAACCACTTCTGGTGTGTCTGATCTCTGACTCCTCCCACTTACTTGTGTCTACCTTGTCCAAAATCTCAGTCTTTTGTAAATACAAATAGTTTAAGAATTCTTTATTAGATAAAACAATAAACTATGACTAGTTAGTGTTCACTTTACATCTGCATGCAAATCAGTTTGTGGCGTCACCTGCTGGCTTCCTGCCACTTTTCGAGCATGCATGAGCTACTAGTCCACACATGCAGTAAAACATGGCTTCGTTTTGTTCCTGGAACAGAAATTTTATGACAGCTCGGTGTGATCAGAGGAGGGTGTAATATGGACGCATTTGCATTGCAGAGTTGATGGTCTGGTGCAGATTTTAAAAACGGGCTTTGCACAAGTCTGCAAACTGAATATTAATAACTATCAGGTCCCCAGGGAGAGAAGGACCGACAAGAAGAACCTGTTCAGCCAAACCCACAACTGAGTCACTATGAGGAGAGGAACACTGCTGTCTGATTTTACCCAGGAAAGGAAGCACGAGTTCTCTAGAGTGCCTCCAGTGCACGATGGGACACGACACAAGGGCGGCAGAGTGTGTGTGTGTGTGTGTGTGTGTGTGTGTGGGCGCGGCGTTCTAAAATCACAGCCTCTAATCAGACACAAAAAAGCAACATGAGATGAGAGGAAGATCAGTGAATGGCTCCAAATCAAACTCACTTAATGAAGCAGCGCGCTCCCTCGAACGTATATCCTTCCTCCCATCCGGTTGGTAAATCTAAAGGGAGAAAATTAAAAAGAAAAATTAGCCATTTTCTTGTCATGGTGTAGGCTTCCATGTTTAGAAGAGCTAGCCTGATGTAGCATCTGGAGAAGGAGAGCAACAGCGTCCTGAAGCCCCAGATCTGCAGTGCTTGTGCTCTTTAGCTGTGCTTAAGGTAACACTCAGACACAGCATTATACCCCAACACCAACAAGGTCTGGCACCTGAACGGAAGTGAACCGAGTTGCTCTGTTTACAAACACAGCATGCGGCTCACACGAACGGCTGATCAGATCTGCTGAGGAAGGCAACTGAAGGTCTGGGCTTTCAGTCACAGACGTGAGAAGAGTCGCTGGGGTTTTTGCAACGCGTAGGCCACATTAAAAGTGTGTGTGTGTGTGTGTGTGTGTGTGTGTGTGTGTGTGTGTGTGCGTGCTCGTGCTGTCAGATAAATACACGCTGCGATTAAATCAAAGCAGCCACACTGACGGTTCAGCGTGAAACGTGACTGGGTGCCAGAGACAAACCCCTGGACGTGTAAAGCCTCGGGACTGTGTGTGTGTGTGTGTCCGTCTACTGCTGCTGTGACTGCTGCAGAATTCCGTCATGACTTCTGTTTTCTCTCTCTCACACACACAACCATTCCCTCTCTCTCCCCTTCCCCCCCCTCTCCCCCTCTTCCACACACAACCATTCCCTCTCTCCCCCCTCCCCCTTACACACAACCATCCCCCCCATCCCTATTACCTGGAGTCTTCCTGTGCCCAGTGGTCACCCCCCCTCACATACACACATACACACACATATATACACACACACACCCACATACATACATACATACATACATACATACACACACACATACATACATACATACACACATACACACACATACATACATACATACATACATACACACACACACATACATACATACACACACACACACACACACACACATACACACACACACACACACATACATACACACACACACACACACACACACACACACACACACACACACACACACACACACACACACCCTATTACCTGGAGTCTTCCTGTGCCCAGTGGTCACCGCTTCACCAGTGACAGGATGAAGCCAAGTCGTGCTCTTTGCTTCTTCGCTGTTGGGTGAAAAAGAAATAAGAGCATGATGTAAAAAACAAACACTCGTCCACGGGAGGCTCGCATTCAAGCCCCAAAAACACCCAAAGGTGTTTAAATCCACATGATATTTACTTGATGAAGAACACTCTTCCGTCCTGGATCACCCCGTAACTCCAAGAAGAAGGTAAGCAAGATAGCCAGTCGGGGTTTAGATCCGCCGCCATGTCTACACTACAACTGAGGAGCAGCCAGCAGCGGCCGTGCACGAGCCGCGCGTAGCCGCTGGGACGCGCAACCCCGACCAGCGGAGCTGTGCGCGGGGGCGCGCGCCGCAAAACTACTCATTATACAAATATATGGCGAAAAATCACAGTTTATTTTACGGTTTCATTACTCTTTATAGTGTTTTTATAGTATTACACATCCTCAGAGTAGTAATAAACGAAATAATGAGCAAGGAGCCACAATATAGTCCCATTAAACTAACATATTACCCACATTAAGCTAACATAAACAATCATAAGATGAAAGTATTATTATTATTATTATTATTATTATTATTATTATTATACGTTTTCATTCTTGCTCATATGTGTGGACTTGTGTATTATGCATGGATCAAATAAACCTTAGATAATGTAGATGTATTAATGTTAAAGAATTAAATGGTGTTATTGAAAGGATGCTTGATGTAAATGGTGAGCAGTATAACTACTAAATAAATCTATTGAAATCTATTGAACTATTGAATAGATTTACTGAAATCTATTGAACTACTGAATAGAATTACTGAAATCTATTGAACTACTGAATCGATCTACTGAAATCTATTGAACTACTGAATAAATCTACTGAAATCTATTGAACTACTGAATCGATCTACTGAAATCTATTGAACTACTGAATAAATCTACTGAAATCTATTGAACTACTGAATAGATCTACTGAAATCTATTGAACTACTGAATAGATCCACTGAAATCTATTGAACTACTGAATCGATCTACTGAAATCTATTGAACTACTGAATAGATCTACTGAAATCTATTGAACTACTGAATAGAATTACTGAAATCTATTGAACTACTGAATCGATCTACTGAAATCTATTGAACTACTGAATAAATCTACTGAAATCTATTGAACTACTGAATAGATCTACTGAAATCTATTGAACTACTGAATAGATCCACTGAAATCTATTGAATTACTCAATAAATCTACTGAAATCTATTGAACTACTGAATAGATCTACTGAAATCTATTGAACTACTGAATAAATCGACTGAAATCTATTGAACTACTGAATAGATCTACTGAAATCTATTGAACTACTGAATAGAATTACTGAAATCTATTGAACTACTGAATCGATCTACTGAAATCTATTGAACTACTGAATAAATCTACTGAAATCTGTTGAACTACTGAATAGATCTACTGAAATCTATTGAACTACTGAATAGATCCACTGAAATCTATTGAATTACTCAATAAATCTACTGAAATCTATTGAACTACTGAATAGATCTACTGAAATCTATTGAACTACTGAATAAATCGACTGAAATCTATTGAACTACTGAATAAATCTACTGAAATCTATTGAACTACTGAATAGTTGTTGTGTCTACTGAAATCTATTGAACTACTGAATAGATCTACTGAAATCTATTGAACTACTGAATCGATCTACTGAAATCTATTGAACTACTGAATAAATCTACTGAAATCTATTGAACTACTGAATAAATCTACTGAAATCTATTGAACTACTGAATAAATCGACTGAAATCTATTGAACTACTGAATAAATCGACTGAAATCTATTGAACTACTGAATAAATCTACTGAAATCTATTGAACTACTGAATAGATCTACTGAAATCTATTGAATTACTGAATAAATCTACTGAAATCTATTGAACTACTGAATAGTTGTTGTGTCTACTGAAATCTATTGAACTACTGAATCGATCTACTGAAATCTATTGAACTACTGAATAAATCTACTGAAATCTATTGAACTACTGAATAGATCTACTGAAATCTATTGAACTACTGAATAGATCTACTGAAATCTACTGAACTACTGAATAGATCTACTGAAATCTATTGAATTACTGAATAAATCTACTGAAATCTATTGAACTACTGAATAGTTGTGTCTACTGAAATCTCTTGAACTACTGAATAAATCTACTGAAATCTATTGAACTACTGAATAAATCTACTGAAATCTATTGAACTACTGAATAGATCTACTGAAATCTACTGAACTACTGAATCGATCTACTGAAATCTATTGAACTACTGAATCGATCTACTGAAATCTATTAAACTACTGAATAAATCCTTATCTATGTGCTGGGACTGAGGCTCTAATGGACCATGGGCTTTAAAAAGATAAACCAACTGGAGCTGTTTGTCATCATAAAGTCATAAACTACTGTAACACAACTTTCTTCTCATCAGGCGTTTATTTTAATCACAACCTCAGCCATACAGTGCGGCTTGATATTCATTATCTATAAAAAGGAATCATTAAAACGTATTCTGGGGTGCAGGAGGTATTGGTGGTGCTTTTACTGCCCCATAATACAACTCTGAAGCCTGTTTGGTGTTTTGTTTATTTTCCTCTCTGTGGCTTTCTGTCTACTGATACAGAGCAGGAGGTGCACTGTCTGCCATGAACTAACCACACCTGTGTGAGATCACCTGCAGGGGAATGACCAAAGGTCTAGATTGTCTAGGTTGTGGGTGGTGTTCTCCACAGCTCACAAGTCCATCCACACTGGACTCTCCCATTGCTCTGAGCATGGCCTGATCTGCTTAACCTAAGGGAAATGATTGGACGTGATTACATTAACTGTGACAACATGGACATGTGTGTGCTGTGTTGTGCTGTGTTGTGTGTGCTGTGTGTGTTGTGTGTGCTGTGTGTGTGCTGTGTGTGTGTTGTGTATGTGTGCTGTGTGTGTGCTGTGTGTTGTGTTGTGTGTGCTGTGTTTGCTCGTTTGTGAGTGTGTGTCTGCTGTGTGTGTGTTGTGAGTGTGTGTGTGCTGTGTGTGTGCTGTGTTTTGTGTGTGTGTTGTGTGTTTTGTGTGTGTTGTGTATGCTGTGTGTGTGCTGTGTTGTGTGTGTGTGTGTTGTGTGTGCTGTGTGTGTGCTGTAGTCACAAAAGTTCCTCAGCAGGTGACATCAAATCCACATAGCTGCATCACAATTACTTCATCCATTACAATAGCTAGCCATTACAATAGTTAGCTGCTAGCATACTTAAACTGCTTGCTAGCTTGTTGCTAACAAAAGATGACCTACAGGCAGCTATCCAGGTTAATCTGTAGATGTAATGTAAGCTCTGAGGTGAAATAAAAGCTCTGAGGTGATTCTAAGGTAAATCATATGCAGCATTATTCCTGCCTTGTCATGACTGAAAATTTAATTTTGTTTAAATCAACAAATACTGAGCTTCTTCTCAGAGGGTGCTTACTCTACTTTTTCTCAGTGCTGTCTCTGTGGTCTGTTTGTACAGAGAATTGTGCATCTGTGTGTGTGTGTGTGTGTGTGTGTGTGTGCTTGTGCAAGTATGTGTTTGTTCTTGCTCCCTGCTGCCTGGTAAAGGATCACTAGGTCAGAGGGGAGTGGAAAAGGAGAAGTGAGCTGGAGTTAACTCTTCAGCCATCAAGCTGGGCTCATTTCTTCATGTCCTCCAGTCTCTGTCAAGCACTTAAAAACTATGTCTTGTAGCTAAACCCAGTAATATTTATCCATGTGTGTAATTAGTCAGTAAAACTACTAAAGGTGCTCATTTACACCCAGTCAGAGGTAATGATAGAGGGCAAGCAGCTCAAACTGTCATTTGTTTTCAGATGTCACACAACATTTGCTATTAGTCCAGGTTTCTAATAACATCAGAGCACAGTATGTGTCACCACTGTCACTTTTAGTAAAAACACATCACATGTTTATGGGTTATTCCATAAATCCTATGATCCCTTTATCATTTGATTCTACGTGTGTTCACGTGTCTCCATGCTTTTAATTCCAAACGTCTACAACATTAAACCATGTCCAACTTTCTGTAACTATGTACAATTAACTACAATTTGTAATACACACGTGTAAATTCACAGAAGTGTTTAAAAGGCTCAATCATCTCCTGGGCAGATGAGAAACCCAGCACGATGGAGTTCATCTATTCATATTAACACATTGGGCCCTTTAGCTAACAGTGTGTTTTTAGCTCCTAAACCACATGAATTCATTTTTAGTCTTTACACAGTAAGCATATTAACTTACCTTCTGTTTGTGAAAGCTTTGTGTTGGTCATACTATATACCAATCTTTTGTCTACGCTGATAAAAAGAATCTATTTTCTCTCCCCATTGTTTTTGGTCTATTATTCCTCTGCTGTTTGTTTTTAGTGAAAAGAATTAAAAAAATTTCCCTCATCCTGTGCTGCTTACAGTCACTAGTCAGGCATCAAATATAATCTCTCAGTGCATTTACATTCAATCATTTTGAAGAAATACCACAGTGGGTTAGTGTGGGGCCCTTAAGCAAGGCCCTTATCCATCTCATTGCAGGCCCTGAGCTTGGATATGTGGAAGCCAATATGTATGAATGAGACTGTAACATGAACCCTACAAATTCTCTCCCCGACTCTGAGCTAGTTATTTCTCACACTCTCAAGTGCATGTAGTGACTAAAATAAGACTATCAGCAGTACGCAAGGATCTCTCTCTCTCTCTCTCTCTCTCTCTCTCTCTCTCTCTCTCTCTCTATCTCTCTGAATAAAGCAGGGAGCATATGGTGCACCTATGAGCCTGGCCCTGGCCTTAAAGGAGCTGTTGCACACCACACACAGTGTGTGTGTGTCTGTGTGTGGGTTGCTGAACAGACCCAGTCATTAGCTTTATCAGCACTGTTTAACCCATTATTGCAGCTCAACTCAGATATGTAGACAATTCAAAGAATGTGTTTTTTTTTTGTTTCTTTTGCTGCTGACGAAACACACACACACACACACACACACACACACACACACACACACAAAAATCAGTCATGCATCGATCGATAAACATAACACGTACCAAGGAGGCAACATTTCACTGTATTTCAGTGACGTGGCAACGATTTCATAATATATGCCTCCTTCTGGGTGTTTTGTGCTTTTAGAGATTCTCTGACAGGCAGCAGGAAGTCAGTGAAAGAGGGTAGTGCTGCAAAAAAAGTAATCAAAGCTCATCAAGCAAAATAGAGTAGAAAATGTGATGTTTCAAACCGTTACAAATGCCTGGAAATAGCTTTGATATTCTCAGAATTGGTTTATTGACATTTTAAAACAGGACTTAATTATTATGATTATTTTTCTGAACTTTTGACTTTTTTCTGCACAATAAAATTTAAATGAATTTATTTCAGATGACTGGGGCTGGGGCTCCTGCTCTAAATTCACTTGAATTGAACCTATAGTTATTTATTGGATGATTTGCACCTCTCTCTCTCTCTCTCTCTCTCTCTCTCTCTCTCTCTCTCTCTCTCTCTCTCTCTCGCTCTCTCTCTGTGGAGGTTATAGAAAACCTTTCAGTTAGATCTGCATGATATGATGCCACATGCCAGCTGTCTGTTGTGTTTAAGCCTTTAGCAGTGAAAAGCAGTCAACCATTTAACAAACAAATGCGGATATCCTAAAACGCATCAGGCTCGTGCTGTGAAAACTAGGGATGCACCGATCTGATATTTTGGATCGATATTGACGCCGATCCAAGCATTTTGAGTGGATCGGGTATCAGTGGTGCGTGGTGGTTGATTAATGAACAGCAAACATCATAGACTATTGCTTGAACTTATAAGAAAAATATACTTATCTATTAAATTGCATTAATGAAAATAAATCTAATAAATTTTATATGAAATATGTTGCACAACTGCCTGTGACAGACAGGCACGTTTAGCAGGCACCCTTTCCATTTACCTCAGCGCGTTAAACATGTCGCTCATTTGGAAGTATTATACGCTTGATTCAGCAGAGTGTATCACTGCAAATTGTAATGTCTGTAAAGCCAAAGTTTAGAGAGGTGGATGTAGTATTTCGAATTACATTACGACAAATTTAATCAAGCATCTTCAGAAGCATCATGCAAAAGAACACATGGAGTTTGCGCAAGTTAATCGGAAAAAGGATGATCCGTCAAAGCAGATGACCCTGACGGATGCCCCGTCCCCGCCCACCCTCCGGAAAACCCCCCTGAAGGGGGAGAACCGGGTGCAGGACAAAGGGGGACGGGGAGAGGGCGCGAAGGTGAGTGTCGCCCGCGGCCCTGGAAGATAAGCGGCGAAGTCGGGGCGAATCCTGAAACAGGTTTATGTCATTGGTGACGTCTATATACTTAGACATGGTTGTTCCGTTGGTTGTTGCAATGTTGCATTGCACTTTTTTTTGACGAGTGCAAGGTTTACTGTTTAATACATTTTGCAGTGTGTTTCAAGAGTTCTAATATAAGATTCACTTTAAAATATTGCCTTTTCTTCAGAAAATAATTGAATTTAATAATTGCACGGTGGCTTAGTGGTTAGCACGTTCGCCTCACACCTCCAGGGTCGGGGTTCGATTCCCGCCTCCACCTTGTGTGTGTGGAGTTTGCATGTTCTCCCCGTGCCTCGGGGGTTTCCTCCGGGTACTCCGGTTTCCTCCCCCGGTCCAAAGACATGCATGGTAGGTTGATTGGCATCTCTGGAAAATTGTCCCTAGTGTGTGATTGCGTGCGTGAATGAATGAGTGTGTGTGTGCCCTGCGATGGGTTGGCACTCCGTCCAGGGTGTATCCTGCCTTGATGCCCGATGGCGCCTGAGATAGGCACAGGCTCCCCGTGACCCGAGGTTGTTATACCACTAACCGTTAAAAGAACTGTTTGCTACTGCATTAATACTTTTTTTAAGGTTTCTTGTCTTTTCATTTTTCATCCATTAATGGGCATTTTTGTATTTCTTCACCAGAAACAAATAAATTTTAATAACTAAACGAGTTGTATACATTCTTTAGTTCTAAAGAAAAGAAAAGAAGACAGATATCTGGTATAAAATGTATTCTTATTATTATCTTTCTAGAGAGAAATGCTAAAATATGAGAAACGTTATCCGCCAGTTAGAACTAGAATAAATTTGAAATAAGTAAAAATGGCTATAAAAAGTAATCTGACACTTGGTTTATTGAACTCTTGCTAAAATATCGGGGGATTTTCTAAGGATACGAAAGTCACATGTGGCATCAATACAAGAATAAAAATCTACTAAGAATTGAATGACAGTAAAAATGATCATTTACTTTACAGGTAGAAAATATAAACGTCTGTGTTTGTGAGAGCAGATCAGCAGTAGAACAGTATGATTATAAAATTCAGAAGAAATACGAAGTGAAACCTGACATGAGTGAAGTCCAGGAAAGAAGTGGAGTGTTGTGCTGTGGGATGACTTTCAGCCTCTAGACAAAACGCTTTCCAAAGGGACAGGAAGTAGTCCAGAGGCCTATTTATAGCACACTGTCTGGAGTGACCTAGTCTCTGAGAATAGTCCAACTGCAGAGTAATGAACTTCAAACCAACACAGAATTTCAATGGCTCTTTGATTCTATCTCCATTTACAAGGATTTATGAAAAGGGGAATTAAAGCAACTGATGGGATGAGTGTGGGAACATCATAAGAACATTTTTATTGAAAGAAAAAGTTAGAAGTAAGTGCATCACAGGTAGATCCATCAGATTCTCGGATAAAAGTTCAGCCCAGTTTGGGTTTGGATGGTTTCTCATCTGTTTTTTTATGTACTGAGCATAACACACATACACATTGTGATTGATCTCAGCTGTACACCACACTGACATCAGGCCTCGCTGAACATCATGTCTCCGGAAGTGGAAATTCTTGAATATACTCAATTATAAGATTGTAGTAAATCATCTATAAGGATGTTAAGGCTGTGGAATTTGAATCCAGCTTCACCTGGTCCTGTTTGTGGAGTCGAACAGGCTTTGGAGTGAGTATCTATAACTCTCCCCACACACAGTCGGCCTGTGGGACCGGGTGTTATTAGCTGAAGTCGCATGTACACAATGCTACACTAATGATTAATTACACTGGGCCGTTGTTCCAGATCGATCAGCCTGCCAGGTTCACAAAGATGAACAAGCAAGAAACTGCAGAAATGATATTTATCATCACTCTAATGTACGTTACTGGAGCTGGGTTTCTCAGACTCACACTCTCATCCTCTCACTTAACACTGATCTCCTCTAGGTTGTGTTGTTGATGAAGGCATTTACCCCTTTAATGAAGGTGTATTCACACTCTCTAAAAGGTTACTGTACACATATTTTGTGTGCAGGATTTTTCTAAAACTCTTTTCATGAGAGTGGAGTAAATGTGTTGCTGGAGCAAAAGAAATCCCCATACGCCATGATGCAGTACTCATAGTGGCCATAGGCGGTGCTGTTTTCTAGACAGCGGTGCAGCTGTTTTAGTGTTTAAAGGACTAGAAATTGTTGCTTATTTTATTCAACCTTCCTCACTATATTCCTTCACAGCTTAATTCTCTGGGGTGGGCAGTATATAACCTCTATTACCCTTTGCCTACAGGGGAAGCTGAGTGCTATGGGGTACTTGGAGGATCTATCTAATAGGAGAGGTCTGTACAGAAGCAGAGTTGATACCAGAAGTTGGACCAGGAGTGTAATGTTTTGCTTGGATGCAGCATGTCTGCACCTCCTCTGTCCCTGAGGCTGTGTGGGTTTGGCAGACGCTGGCTGCTACGTAGATAGAAATTACGCCAGAGTGAAATGGCAATGCTAATGAGGCATCTTATCCCATACCCAGAACACAGTGAACATTTAGTGTACTCATACACTCACACACACACACACACACACACACACATACACACAATATCCTCCTAAATACTCTTAATCACAACCTTCAAAGTCTCATCCAACGCTTGAATTCACATTTGAGGCCTCGGTACGTATTGCAGTGAACACTGTTTATGGTGCTTGTAATCGCTTCAGATGCCATTTTCGTCTCTGTTTAATAGATTTTAATCCTAATGGAACACTAACAAGCGTTCCACCAAAGAGACGATCGAGTGCCACTTTAGAAGTCCCCTGCAACGGCATGTTCTTATCACAAATGTCTGGTTTCTAGAAAGGTTTTACTGAAAAATCGCCACAATTCAGAACTCATTATTCCAGCTGTGAGCTTTTGACTGCTGACGATCTCTACAACACCTCAGTGTCTCGGTCCTCTCAGTAATCACTACATCTCAAACTCTACATACTGAATGTGTGACGCTCTTTCACATGTGAATCACTGTGCCGGCTGTAATGAAGACCTCGGGTCTGGAGATCTTTGTGTGTGTGTGAGTTGGGAAAGATGGAGAGGAATTCGAGAAATTTGAGAAATTCTTAATTTATTAGTTAGAGAACTTTTTAGTTAGATTTTGGTTTTTCGTTATTCAAATCTTCATTTGCTAAGAATTTCTTGCTTTGTACTTCATATGTCATACATTTACATATACATACTGAGCAGTGGGACGAGAAGGACATCTAGGACCTCGGCAGAGTAGCGACTGAAACTTATTGGCTTAGAAATGATCTGCTCTTCTACTGTTCACACTTCCACGGTGTTAAAGACAAAATAGCTTCCTAACAGAAACCTATTTATTTAACAAGCATGTAGTGCCTGTGACATCCCTGGAAGATTAGTCTGGTATTTGCTTTTCTGTCTCACATTAGCATGAATTGATCCATTCTTACCTACTGGAATACAATTTAGCCACACAGAAGCATATGACAGGAACAGCGAAAGAGCAAAATCTTGGAGTGAGCATGAATGAGAGGAACAGCCTGACTGTACTGTGGTGATGCATCAGTATGTCCAGCAGATATCAGTGATGCTTTCAGGCACTTATTTTCACTCCACAAGACTAACACTTAATAGTTCAAAATAGAATCATTACTTTTTTTTTTTACTAATTCAATATTGCAGCACTGCATTAAACTAAATAAACCAAAGACGGTAAATGTATTTAGTTTGTGAAGTCCCAAATACTTGGCTGTGGTACGTCTGGACGTAATAAATAATTACAAATTGACAGAGAAAGAATATCTATTAGTGA
Source organism: Tachysurus vachellii (assembly GCF_030014155.1). Classification (NCBI taxonomy): domain Eukaryota; kingdom Metazoa; phylum Chordata; class Actinopteri; order Siluriformes; family Bagridae; genus Tachysurus; species Tachysurus vachellii. Next base: position 1,609,131 of record NC_083475.1, read on the forward strand.
AACATTCTTCCACACAAAGATGATTAATTAATTCTTCATATATTCTGTACTTTTACACTAAACTTTTAAGTCAGTTTATCAATCTCCTGTATTTTATAACATTGGTTTGTTCTGTTCTGGTTTTCATGTGAACTTTAACTTCGCTGTCAACTTTGGCTGTTGGTGTGAGAACCATAATGCTGAAAAATCAACCAGTACAAATGAAATCTGTATTTGATTCTGCTGTAGAGCAATATGATATTACTGTGTCAGATGTGGAGTGGTTTAGTGGGAGTCTACAGGGGAAGCTGTGGGAATGAGGAAATGAACACCTGCTTCCTATTAGTGAATGGTTATTGCTGTTTCCTTTATCACTCTCACTCTGTATTTGTTTCACCAAGTTGGCCTGAGACATGTGTGTGTGTGTGTGTGTTGTGTGTGTGTGTGTGTGTGTATGTAAGCTGAACTGAACCAACCTGCTGGAAAGCTGCCGAGTTTCTGTTACAGTGTACTGTTTTGTTAACGTGCGAGACAGGCACGATCATCATTTAAAAAAAAAAAGATTCATAAACAGAAACAGTAAAATGTTTAGGTACAATTTGGACTACTGTAGAGCTGGTGTTATGCTGTAAAACTGGCTATTTTTTTGTACTACATGCTATTGTTTGTATTGCAAACTCCACTGAATCAGTAAGAATCGTTTTGGATGTCAGGCAGAAGAAGCTCTGTGATCGGTTGAATAAATCAGTGCAGGAGAAAATAATAAAATGTAATAAAACACCAAGTCAGCTGAATATTGAGTGGCTCTGGCCAACCAAAGCTTTAATTTCTACAGCTTGTGTTAATTCACATTTCATTCAGTGCCATTTATACTTTAACTTGTGTTTAGATGCACTAATGCAGTTTTGTTTTTAGAATATAGTAGAATTTGATTCAATCTGTTTGCTCTGAGGTTTGGATTGGCCAAATGCACAGCACTGATGTGCATACTATTGTAGTGTTTTTGTAGTATTTTTGTGTGTTAGTTTCAGTGCGTGTTAGTTAGATATATTCTATTGGTGTGCGTTGCTGTGGTGTTGTATTGTTGATGTGTGCGTTGCTGGGGTGTTGATGCTGTGGTGTGCTGTGTGTTATCTTGCTGTCGGTGTGTGTTGCCGTGGTGTTGGTGTCTGTTAGTGTGTTGCTGGTACTGTATGTGTTTCCTTGGTGTTGATGTGTGTTAGTTTGCTTTTGTGTTGTCTTGCTGTGCTGCTGGTATGTTAGTATGCTGTTGGTCAAGTAAGAAGTTCATTTCTGTCGATATTTCTCCTTCACAGAGCCAGTGAAAAAAACTCAAAGTTAGAACATAGCTCCCAAAAAGCCGGTGGTCCTACTTTAGAAAGTCACTTCTCTTAACAAAGCTTGTGAGCTGCTGCTGATGTTTGGCCAAATGAGAATACTAAGAGACATTCAGATCAATCAAGATATGAATTTTGTTTCTAGACTCATGGCTGATTTGTGTCATCTGTTGCAGGGAAGATACCTGAGGACTAGACACTAAGGCAGATGCTCCACTGGGTGGCAGACAAGTAGAATTGGGACCTCCTCCTTCCCTAAGTCCTCTTTGCCATGTAAGAGATGCAACAGGCTTCCTTTTCAGGCAGCAACCTCAAGGAATGCTGGGCATGGGTCATGAAGCATGGGATAAGAAGCCTTCCCCCTACTGCAATCTCTTGGAGTACAATAGTACAAATTGACCAAGTAACCAAGTCTATTGTAAGCACAAGGAAGCTGCCCAGCATGAACAAGAAGGTGCCTACAGACCAGCTCAATCAGGGAGTTCAGGTTACCAATTACTGTATCTTGCCCCCAATGCTGCCTGAAATTCCTGGCTTACTGACAGGGTCTATACACAGTCCTCAAGAGAATGGGACCTGTCAACTACCGCCTGCAACAGCTGGGTAAGCATGCAGACGCCCAAATATACCTTGTCAATTTATTAAAAAAGTCTATGCCAGTGGCTCCTGCATTCTGGAATAAACTTTCCTGACTCTTTAATGTGTACCAAGTTCGAAAACAGAAAAAATAAGCTAATGAAAAGTCAATAATGTATCTCAGAAAAAATGTTTCAAAAGGTAATGGTGAAAGAACACAAGCTAGGCCAAAGTGAAATAGGGGCAGCGCTAAAATAGGGGTAGAAGATTCATAAAAATGGGCATCAAAAGGTTAATATCAGGAATACTAACACAACGAAGATCCAGAAAGAGAATATTGACAACTGATAAGTGGCAGGAAACACAAAGGCACAAGGAGAACCTCTAGTGGTCAAACAAGTCCATAAATCTAAAGGAAATAAAAACCTGTAAATACACACCGAGGGCCTCTAGTGACCAGAACAAGACCATCGTCCTGACACATTGATCATTGTGTGTCAGAGTTTAAAATGACACTGTGCATCCTCAGGGGCAGTGCTGTGGTGAGGAGGGATCTACATGACCAGTTAAACAGCCTACACTAGAAAATATTAATTGACAATATCTTTAATTGAACTATGTTCACAAATAAAGTTAAACATTAAATCTTTTTTTTTTTTTAACTCACATGATGCGAGGAAGAGAAGACACACTCTTATGGACACTTCTGGCAGCCAGTGGACTTACTAGTTCAACAGTTTTTCAGTTGGCAGTGTAATAATCACAACAATTAACAATTAAAATAACCACACAACTTGCTTCATATTTTTTACTCTTTGTATGTTGCATATATAGGCTGGATTTTTTGCCACCTCCTGGAATGGAGCTGATTTTACCAACACAAAGAACATAGTCTCACCAGCCACTTGAATAGGAAAACAGGTACAACCAATAGAATTGAAAATTAGATTATCTGGCTTAATTTTCTAGCTATTATTATTATTATTATTATTATTATTATTGTTGTTGTTGTTGTTACTGTTATTATTATTATTATTATTATTATTATTATTGATTACTGTATTCATTTTTAGTATTTTATCTAGTAAAATTTGTCTTCTTTTTTATAGTCATATATATATATTTAGATTAATTGTGTAAAGTGAGTGTTATATTTTCTCCAAACTTCCACAACACAAGATATGAAAATTAGATCAACAGAATATTTTTCTACAGAGGGATCATCGGGATCATCCTGAGCAGCTGCAGCACTGTCTGGTTTGGGAACTGCACCATCTCGGAACATAAGACCCTGCAGTGTATAGTGAGGACAGCTGAGAAGATCATTGGAGTCTCTCTGCCCTCTATCACACACTGGATCTGCAAAGCCAACAGCACTGTCTACACACACCCCTCACACAGACTCTTCACCCCACACACCCCTCACACTCAAACTTTACCCTCCTGCCATCTGGAAAAGGGTACAGAAGCATTTGAGTCTTCACGACCAGACTGTGCAACTGTTTCGTCCCTCAAGACATTAGACTCCTCAGCATCCAGAACTGAACAATACAGAACTCACACACACTGATCTGTGTGAACTGAACTGTAATGAACTGTACTGAACACAAACACACACTCAAAAACTCATTCAATATACAGTTGTGCTCAAAAGTTTGCATACGCTGAAAGAAATTGTAAAACGTTGCCATTTCTGTGCAAAATATGACTGATAATGCAAAAGAATTTTATCACATTTAAGAATCGTGGTCACATGAAGTCATTAATTATCACGTTAATTATAACGTTGTTTGACTCGTTTTTTAAAACCTAATGATAACTGAAATCTAAAAAGCTGATCAAAAGTTTACATATTTAAATTTAAGGTGAACCAGCCTACTCTTCAGTGTGCTTTAACTCTCTACATTTGAATATATTGTCTTCTGGTAAAGTAGGTTCCTGACTTTTGTATACTATCTGCTTACCTCACTTTGTTCTAGAGTAGTGTGATTTGAATTTTGTTTTATTCTATACCATTGTTGATTTTATAGTGTTGGTCTTTGTTGTTCTCTCAGCTGATTAATCAGGAGTAGTTTCAGTCTCCCTTAAGGTGTGAATTGGGGCTTACCTATTTATATTGAAGGTTCTCCGCTAGCGTCTGTAGCGGTTTGTAAGTATCTCACATAGTAACATAAGTGTCTAGTACTGTTTGATATATTCTACAATACAGTACCTTAATTATAACTCTTGGTTAACTGCAAATATGTGCCTCAAACCCATCTCTGTACTCAATTCCTACTGTCGCAGATAGTGATGGCGAAATGAAGCTTTCTTGAAGCAGTGAAGCTTTCAACCCAATTGTATTGGAAAAAGGTTCATTACTCGAAGCTTTTCAAATCAGAGCTCGACGAGGACCTCTGCTGGTGAAAGTGCTATCACAGAATGTTCCACAACCAAACAACGTATTAATTTTAGAAGCAAAAATTAATGGATTGACAAATTAAAGATAGATTAATAAATAAATGAATCAATATATTACTGTAAATACAATAATGTACATTCTTATTGTATTTCTATAATTTACTATTTTCCTTTTAATTATGCACAATGTACTTTGTTTAAATTTAACTCTTTGTACTATTTGTAAGCAGCACAGCTGCAAATGCTTTGGTAATACAAATGTACAGTTTTTGTCATGCCAATAAAGCACACTTAGAGAGAGAGAGAAGAGAGAGACTGACTGTGTTCCTATTTTGACAATAATAAAATAACAGCAGCACTTTTAAACCACTTAATTATTCTAATAATTCAAACTGAAACAAGTGAATAAAATTAAAAGTAGGCTTTAACCTTGGCTGTTGGCTACATCTTGGACAGAGGATCTGGCACTGTCATGCTTTGCACGAAAATGCCTCAACATGGATGATGTATTATTATTATTATAGGCCAGCTGCTGGGAGCAAATCAAACACTGGACCTAAAAACAGATTAAGGATAGACCTTGTCTCAAAAGTATAAAGTGTGAACCATTTAAAAAAAGATCATGCTATTAAGCGGTGCACAAAAGGCTTTTCTTGCATTCTTTTTCATTTTTCAACTTATTACTACTATCCAATAAATATATATATGACAAAATATACGACATTAAATGTTACACTGAATCGTATAATTGCCCAATGAAGAGTGGAGTTATAAATATAGGCTTCACAACAAAACCATATATATCCATCTTATTGGGCGAAATCAAATGAAAGTCTTCCCACATTTCAGAACGCGATCTTTTTGTAACAGGCTCCATTGTCAACTCGCAACAATTATCTCTCCTAAACAGTAATAGATTCCATGTAATACTCCAATACAACACACGAGGGCGCGCTGCATGTCGCGCACAATTTTAAACCTTTGAATCAGATAATGAAGCAGTCACGTAGGTGTGTGGTAAACGAAACTTCGTTCGTCATTGATCACGTGATTTTGCCAGAACGAATCAAGCTTCGATACAAAGCTTCAATGAAAATCGGTTCATTTTTTTGACACACGCCTCGGAGCTGGTAACATCACTAGTCGGAGACGCTCTCATCTACAGAGCAGAGGTCACAATCCCAGTAACCTCATCTACCCTCCTCTGTTGTGTAAGTCTCAAACAGTGGTGGGCTCTGGAATTGCCAGTCTGCTGTAAAGAAAGCTGATTTTATCTCTGCTTTAACTTCATATTACTCCTTTGATTTTCTTGCGCTAACAGAGACCTGGATATCCCCACAGAACACTGCTACACCAGCTGCTTTATCCTCTGCCTATGCTTTCTCTCACTCACCACAAGAAACAGGCAGGGGTGGTGGTACAGGTTTATTGCTGTCAAAGAAATGGTGCTTTACACCTTTCTCCTGTCTCATTTCACCATGTCCTCTTTTGAATTCCATGCCATTTCAGTTTCCTCTCCAATCAAACTTGTTATCATTGTTGTTTACCGCCCTCCTGGTCCCCTAGGAGACTTCCTGGAAGAAATGGACACACTACTTAATGTTTTCCCTTCTGGTAGCTCCCCTCTGATGGTGCTTGGTGACTTCAACCTCCCCTCTGACAAGCTTCAATCTTCTTCCCTCCTGACTCTTCTTGACTCATTTGCCCTGACATTCAACAGCTACATCCCCACACACAAAGGAGGCAATGTCCTGGACCTGGTTTTCACCCGTCCTTCTCCAGCTACAGACGTGACTGCTACCCCACTACACGTCTCCGATCATCACCTGGTATCCTTCACCATCACACTCCCTATCCTACCTAAAACTACCTCTCACCCCCTCGCTCTTACTCGCCACAACCTTCACTCTGTCTCTCCTTCTTCTGTAGCTTCTGGCACTCTTTCTTCTTTTCCTGATCCTGAGTCTTTTCCCTCACTACCCTTGGACTCAGCTACAGATACTTTCCTCTTATCTCTTTCCTCAACTATGGACTGCCTCTGCCCTATGTTCACTACACCCAAGAAAACTTCTTGTTCTGCTCCTTGGCTTTCACATGTGCTGCGCAACAATCGAAGAGAGCTAAGATCATCAGAGAGAAAGTGGAAGAAATCACAACTTGATGCAGATCTTGACACTCCTTGCCAAGTTCTCCTCAGATGGACTTCCTTCTACATGGAAAAGCTTGAAGCTTCCTCACATGACCCTCGGAAATTCCACAACATGATCTCTTCTCTGCTCAACCCCCCGGCTCCTCCTCCTTCATCCACCCTGACTGCAGAAGACTTTGCTTCTTTTTACCAGGAGAAGATTGAGGAAATCTGCCAGACCTTCACTTCAGCCCCGACTGCACTTAAATCTCAGAGTAGGGATTCCCCTACACCTTCATTGTCACATTTCTCAACTGTAGCAGCAGAAGAGATTTTATAACTCATCCAGTCCTGGAATCCTACCACCTGCCCATTGGATCCACTCCCTTCCACTATGCTCCAGACCATCTTACAAGACCTTCTGCCCTTCATTACCACTATCATCAATAGATCCATAGCATCTGGTCAGGTACCAACTATTTTCAAGAGAGCAAGGGTTATTCCCATCCTAAAGAAACCTGCTCTGTATCCATCAGACATCAGTAACTACAGACCGGTATCACTTCTCTCGTTTCTTTCAAAAATTCTTGAACGTATTGTCTATAATCAACTGGCCCTTTTGGATGTCTCTGAGAAACTACATGTTGCTAGATCAGCCAAACTGTCATTCCGTCCTTATCCTCCTTGACCTTTCAGCAGCGTTTGATACGGTCAACCACAAGACTCTCTTGTCCACCCTCAGGAATATTGGGATTTGCGGATCAGCTGGGGAATGGTTTACTTCCTACCTGGAAGGACGCTCATATCAGGTAACATGGAGGGGAGTGACATCTGCTCCATGCAGACTCTCCACTGGTGTCCCACAGGGCTCTGTACTTGGTACTCTTCTTTTCTCCCTGCATACTCACTCTCTTGGTGAAGTTATTTCCTCATATGGGTTCTCTTACCACTGCTACTGTATGCTGATGATACACAACTTATCTTCTCTTTCCCACCATCAGATACCACAGCTTCTGATCGGATCTCAGCATGTCTGGCAGAAATTTCATCATGGATGACTGCTCATCAGTTAAAGCCCAATACTAACAAAACTGAACTGCTGTTCATCCCAGGTGATTCATCCCCAGGTCATGATCTTGCTATATCCTTGCACAACAATCTGATCTCCCCTTCAGCCACAGCTCGCAACCTTGGGGTAACCATGGACAATCAACTGTCCTTTTCCTCTCATGTTGCTAATGTGACTCGCTCATGTCGGTTTCTTCTCTACAACATTAGAAGGATTTGGCCATTTCTGTACACACAGGCTGCTCAGGTACTTGTTCAGTCTCTAGACTGGATTACTGCAATGCACTGCTGGCAGGTCTACCTATGAACGCAATCTGTCCCCTGCAAATGATCCAAAATGCAACTGCCCGGCTTGTTTTCAACCTGCCAAAGTTCTCACATACCACCCCGCTGATGCGATCCCTCCACTGGCTTCTGGTAGCTGCACGCATCAGATTCAAAACACTGATGCTAGCCTACAAAGCCAAAAATGGACCAGCTACCTCAAAGCCCTCATCACTCCTTGCACTGCACCTCACACTCTCCGATCTACCAGCACTGCACCACTGGTTCCACCATCACTCAGGGTAAGAGGCAAGTATACTACAAGACTCTTCTCTGTTCTAGCACCAAGGTGGTGGAATGAACTTCCCCTAGAGGTCCGGACAGCCAAGTCACTGGCTATTTTCAAGCGGCGGTTGAAGACCTACTTATTCAGGAAACACTTCAACTAGCACTTCTTTCCTTATCTTTTGCATTAAAAAAAAAAAAAACACAACCTTTGACACTTTCATTGTAACTTTGAACAAATGTTTTAAACTCATGGTATCTTAAGTATGTAACCTAGTGAGCCAGCATTAATGTATTCAATGTTAGAGATTTAAGCACTTATGTACGTAGCTCTGGATAAGGGCGTCTGCCAAATGCTCTAAATGTAAATGTAAATATGCTTGAATGTTTGGCCACATTATAAACACACAGGTTGACACACAGAGCTTTAAGTGGCTGGATACTGCACCATGGGGAAGACAAAAGAACTGCCAATGGACCTGTTTAAGGATATAAAAAGATCTCAACACTTGAAAATGTCACTCAGTGCTGTTCAATTTCTGATAAAAAGCTGCTAAATAAGAGGTTCTGTTGATACTACACAAACCCACAAACAACTTGGAGAGAAATACAGACTGCTCTGGAAAAAAGTGGTGTTGTTTCAAGGAGCACAATAAGGAGGGACTTTAACACAAATTAATTTTGTATATTTTGTTCTGTAGTGTTTTGTATTGTCTGTACTGTCTTTGTCTTGCACTGTTTGCACTAGGTTGCACACGATGCACTTTATGTAGCTAGGACAATTTACTTTAAGTCCTTAGCTTTGTGTTGTTTTATGTAGCACCATGGTCAGGGAGAAATGTTGTTTCATTTCACTATGTACTGCCTTAGCTACATATAATTGAAATGACTTGACTTTGTACCATCTAGTCAGGAAAGAAATGCCTGTATACAGCTGTTTGAAATACATTTTTGCTCATAGGAATGAATGGACAAATATTTGAAAGGACATGCAGACCAAACCGTACATACTGTACCATAAACCTGAATCTTCACAAGTACATTGTACTCACCCCATAGAGATGATCATAATCTTCTTAATAGTTGAACTACCTAAACCATATCTTGAAAGCTGGGGGCGTTTCCAATTTTCTTAATATGACAAACTTACTTTTGGGAATTAGTCCCATCTGTCCATTTTTCACAAATCTGTCAAATGGCTAAAGAGAATTTCTCTCTTCATAGGGGTCAAAAACTTTTATCCATCCATTTTTGTAGCACATACCCTACACAGGGTAGTGGAATTATAAGGGGACTCGGGGCACAAGTCAGGGGATACCCTGGACTGAGTACTAACAAATAGCAGGGGTCAAAAATTTGTTGAGCTTTATTTACAATATGGCTGCCACCTGTCAATCACTACTAATGGACCAGAATCTAATTTACTCAAACAGCTTTAACTTTTGATTCTTTGTACTTTTGAATTTGAAAGGCCCTTTTCTGAGGAGATCTGCTGAGATTTCAGCATGTCCAATAATAGACAGCTGAGCTAAATTCATTCAATTGAGCTGAAACTTGGCATTCAGCATCTTTATCCTATTGGGTAGGTACACTGTTAATGACAACGTGGTTGCATAATAGTCAGATTTCAGCAGGCAGTCGATGGAGTTAAAAATAAGCAATCTGTGAGAACATCATCAGTAATGCACCAGAGGGAGCCTTCATCAGAGTACTGACATCTGGGGTTATGGAGGTTTTACCTCCAGGTGTGCAAGCATGAAAACGAAGAGCTTGCTCTCATCCATGCGAAGTTTAGTCAAATCTGTTGCATACCAAGCCGTTTCTTTTACCCCTGTTGTTTGCCTTTATGTGTAAGACCCTTTTGTTCTGTTTGGAGTTTTCACACCGATAGTTTAGCCCTTGTCTCTTTTGTTAGCCTCATTAGTTGCTATTCTGGTTTATAGACTCTCTGCCTGTTTTTCTATGATTAAATGTTTGCCTGTCACCAGCAAATCAGGCAGATTTAGCACAGCTCGAAGCAGGTCAGACCCACTACACATGGCGTTGCCAGAAATATTTGATGGCTCAGCGGATCACTGCATGGGATTCTTCCACCAATGTGAGGTATTCTTTAACCACCAGCCAGAAGCCTATGAGGACAACACCACCAAATGTGCATTTCTCCTTACAGGGAGTTCCCTGGACTGCCCTGTCGTATCCTGGGACACGGATGCTTTGGTTCGTTTCTCATACACTTAGGTCACACAACAAATTTGTGAGGTGTTTGAATACCAACCCGGGGGACGCAATGTGGCCATCCAAATCATACAGAGCTGACACCGACTCTGTGGTGGATTATTCAGTAAAGTTCCTCAACACTCTCTCCTGACATCACTGACATGATGTCAGCTGGTCCTTTTGTGGCATGGCTAAAATGCAGTGAAAGGTTTTTTTTGGGAGAGATTCATCTGATGATTCTTCATAACATTCTGGAGTATATGAATATTGCCATCATAAAATCTGATGCAGTAGACTTTGTGAAAATTTATATTTGTGTCATTCTCAAAACTATTGGCCACGGCTGTACAGAGACAGATCTTAAATGTGCCCTCACCTGCACTCAAGCAACTCATACAAAACAGATACTCTGTGTGAGTAAACGCCGGGCTAGGGATGATTATGGGTTATCGAGCTAGAAGCAGATGTTCAGGAAAACAAATTGTTTGCATATCAAAAGATAACACAAGTAAACACAATACAATTTTTAAATAAAGGTTTTTATTATTAAAGGAAATCAAAATCCAAACCCACATGGCCCTGTGTGAAAAAGTGCTTGTGGAGGATAAACTGACATTAAAACACATGCAGCACTAATGTTGCTTTATGGGCTTAAAAAAGAATACATTGCGCAATACATCAAGTTGTAACGACAGTAGAATAAATGTAATAACATTTTAATGTTGGTTAAATTATGAGTATTCGTTAAGCTGCTGCACAGCAAACTAATTGAAAATAATTCTATTAATAATAATTCCACTACTGTCTAAAACAGTACATACATAGATTTACAGACATACATTTCTTTTTGAAGAAGTATATTTATATAGATTATATATTTCATTCATTCATTCATCTTCTACCGCTTATCCGAACTACCTCGGGTCACGGGGAGCCTGTGCCTATCTCAGGCGTCATCGGGCATCAAGGCAGGATACACCCTGGACGGAGTGCCAACCCATCGCAGGGCACACACACTCTCATTCACTCACGCAATCACACACTACGGACAATTTTCCAGAGATGCCAATCAACCTACCATGCATGTCTTTGGACCGGGGGAGGAAACCGGAGTACCCGGAGGAAACCCCCGAGGCACGGGGAGAACATGCAAACTCCACACACACAAGGTGGAGGCGGGAATCGAACCCCGACCCTGGAGGTGTGAGGCGAACGTGTTAACCACTAAGCCACCGTGCCCCCCTAGATTATATATTTGAATAAAAAAAATAGTTTTTCTACAGAATATTCTACAGAATTATCTATACATAATATTAATTTTACACAACAAAACTAATAACACTGTATTTATGTATTTTATTCCTTCTGTATATATATATATATATATATATATATATATATATATATATATATATATATATATATATATATATATAATTATATAATATATATAATATAATAAATCACACAAACAGTAAAATCACAAACCATCAAAACTACATTATACAACAGTTAGTGGTGGAACATTAATTTGATTTGATTAGAAGAGTTCTGATATTTAGTATAACATCACTGGAACATTAATTGCCCAAAGAACAAAGTGATAAATGTGACTTGTAGAGAGTCTCCTATGGGCTTCATCAGATAAACTCCTCAGATAAACTCCAATCCTATCAGGTGAGAAATCCACCAATGTCATGAAACTGTTCCTGTCCATTATATTTCTCTTCCACTGACTGGGTTCAGCTCGAGTTCATGTGGATTTTCACCTGCTGTTACAAATAATCCCTCAGGTTTTTATGGGATTGAGATCCAGGGAATTTTATCCAGTGATCAGAGGTCATTATACACTCAGTGTAGAACTGTGTTTAGTCTGATTCACTGTACACGATGAACACACACTTCTCACATCTCTGAGTCTGTTTAATGTGATAGAACTAAATGAGTGATGTGTTAATAAACATGTTCTCTATTCTCCATCATGGTAATGCAGGAACACTGGAGTCTTCATCACACACAGATATTCATTGGAACCTGAATATGAAAGAAACACATGTGAATTAATCAGCACAAAGTGGACTGTGGTACTTCATGATCAACAGCATGTAATCATCTCTGCTCCAACAGAAACATTATCGTCTCCTGTTTATAATGAATCATTCAACATTTCTTCATTCTTACTAACATCTGTGTTCTAACATTTAACTAGAACAAATGAGAACTTCCACAAGTTCTAACAAGATAATGAGCAGATCTTTACCCATCACATCACTGCTCTTATACAATCACAGGAGCTTTAAATAACAAACACTACTGTGTCATTTAGATCTTGTTCTACATTTATATTTAAGTGCAGACTTTAAGAACAAACTCAGGTGAATTTTACAGGAATGACAGAAGACACAATGTTCATTAACAATCACTCTCATGAACTCATTTGTGACTTTTTGTAGACTGTCTGAATCCCTGTTTTCTGCCTTCACATGAATTTTACATCAACACACTTTACTGAACACAAAACAGCATTAAAGAGAATCGTTAGAAAAATTCTGATTAAACAGAATATAGTGACATTTTCTAACCTGATAATCTGAAAGCTATTGAAGAGAAATGTAATGTGTATCAATGTGTAATGATAATGAGGATAAACTTTTATTAAAAGGTCATTACTCACCACAGTGTCTGTAGTTTGTAATGTTTATCATCCTTAAGATCAGAGAGCAGCTTCTTTCCTGAGTCTCCTAGTTTATTATCAGACAGATCCAGTTCTCTCAGGTGTGAGGGGTTTGATCTCAGAGCTGAAGTCAGAGCAGCACAGCCTTCATCTGAGACACCACACAAACGCAACCTGTATAGAGACACAATGACACACTCTTCACTGGTTGTACACAGGGATGTTTCTAGTGTTTAATCACTTTGATCACAGGCCCACAAGAATGTTACAGAAACCTGAAAACACAGATTTATTTATTTATCTATTTATTTATTTATTTATTTGGCAAAAAACGCCAAAAAAAAGCCTTTATTTATTTATTTATTTATTTATTTATTTATTTATTTATTCATTTGTTTGTTTCTTTGTTTTTCATCATATAATGTAAGAAACATGAATGTAACTTTGTGCTGCAGATCATTTTATTATTTCAGTTTTACATTTTATTTCACTGTAAAGATCTTTGCTTCAATTACACATGTAAATTTTTTTAGCTAAACAACCTTAAATCCACAACTAGTATTTTTGTAAGAAAACTAACTATCTAGTCGTCTAAATGAATAAATCACTTCAAAAAGCTTTCACTGATGACTAAATCACATCCAGTTTTAGAAGTTTTTAGAAATGAGAAGAGAAAAGAAAACCTTCTTTTAGCAGTTAACAATTTAACATTATTGATCAAATCTGTGGCAAATAAATCAAATGTGTAAAACAGGAAGTCCTCATTCATCTAAATCCACATTCACACACTAGGTTAGGAGCGCATACCACCCTCTGTATGTTTTGTTTGGGTAGGTAGTGTAGGTTAGTTAGGGCGTCGTTCGACGCTGAAGATTTGTCTCATTACTTTTTCTTTGTAGTTTAGGTTAGAGGGTTAAATTCAAGTAAGAGTGGTTTTGTTTTGCTGATTTCTTTGTTTTGGCACTGCTCGTGTCCCTTTCCACTTTTGTGTCTTTATCTGTTTTCTGTAAATATTGTAAATATTATCATCACCTTGTCACCACCACTTGTATATTAATAGATACAGGTTTTGCCCACTATTTGTTGACCTGGTCGTTGATTGCCACATACACACCAAAAATCAAACCTTATAATCATTTCAAGTTGTTACATCCCATCCATACCCCTAAACACCTTCTGGGATTGTAACAATGTGTTGGAATGGCCCTGTCAAAGTCCCAACCTAAATCCAATTAAGAATCTGTGGCGAGACTGGGCAAAAATTTCACTCTGTAGATGTGCAAAGCTGGTAGAGACAAACCCCAAAAGATTTGCAGTTGTAATTGCAGCGAAAGGTGGTTCTACAAAGTATTGACTCAGTGGGGCTGAATACAAATGCACGCCACACTTTTCAGATATTTATTTGTGAAAAACATTTGCACACAATTTATCGTTTTCCTTCAACTTCACAATTATGTGCCACTTTGTGTTGGTCTATCACATAAAATCCTAATAGAATACATTTTTGTTTGTGGTTGTAATGTGTCAAAATGTGAAAAAGTTCAGTGGGTATGAATACTTTTGCAAAATCTCTGTTTTAATCCAAGTTCACATGAACAGATCTTTCTTGAGAAGATCAGACTGTCAGTAATCAGACCTAAAACAGGGTCAGACTCTAATTAGTTTTTGGAGAAGTTGTTAGTTCATTGGTGTATTTTTTAAACCCAGACTGTGAAAGTGTAAATGGTTTATTCAGTATTGACAAGAACAACTGTGACTGTGTTTTATTTATACAGAATGTGTTTATCTATTATTACGACCTGGATGAAGATTAGACCATGATTTATTATTAATGTTTTAATATATGATCTTACCTCAATTTCTCCAATTTACAGTGAGGATTCTCCAGTACAGCAGAGAGAATCTTCACTCCCAAGTCTCCTAGATTATTATAGGACAGATCCAGGTATCTCAGGTGTGAGGGGTTTGATCTCAGAGCTGAAGTCAGAGCAGCACAGCCTTCATCTGAGACACCACACTTACGCAACCTGTATAGAGACACAATGACACACTCTTCACTGGTTGTACACAGGGATGTTTCTAGTGTTTAATCACTTTGATCTCAGGCCCACAAGAATTTTACTTATTCATTTACTTATTATTCATTTATTTATTCGTTTTCTTTGTTTTTCATCATATAATGTAAGAAACATGAATGTAACTTTGTGCTGCAGATCATTTTATTATTTCAGTTTTACATTTTATTTCACTGTAAAGATCTTTACTACAATTACACATGTAAACTTTTTTAGCTAAACAACCTTAAATCCACAACTAGTATTTTTGTAAGAAAACTAACTAACTAGTCGTCTAAATGAATAAATCACTTCAAAAAGCTTTCACTGATGACTAAATCACATCCAGATTTAGAAGATTTTAGACATGAGAAGAGAAAAGAAAACCTTCTTTTATCAGTTAACAATTTAACATTATTGATCAAATCTGTGGCAAATAAATCAGATCTGTAAAACAGGAAGTCCTCATTCATCTAAATCCACATTCACATACTACTCATTAACACAGTGATAAGTGTTAGTCTGGTAGTTACATCTTCTCAGTCCTCAGATAGAATGTGGGATTATTAATTATCATCTGACTGCAAGTCGACATTTCTACAGAGAAAAGTGAAAAAAGGAGTAGAGTGAGGGGGCGGGGCATGGGGGTGTCAAAGTGAAGGGTCGGGCACAGTGATGGGGTCAAAGTGAGGGGGTGGGGCACAGTAATGGGGTGGGGCATAGTGAGGGGCGGAGCACAACAAGGGGACGTTGCAATGTAATGGCCGGGGCACAGTGATGAGAGTAGCTTATGATGGGCGGGGCTTATGACTGAAGGGTACAGGATATTTTCACTTCAGCTAACATTACAATCATTCTTCATGTTTTAAATCATGATGTAAATATTAATGTTTGATGAAGACGAAGCCTATTTTCAGACCTATCTACTGTAATCTACATCATCAGACACTGATTTATCAGGAACATTTTACTGGGGCTCGAGTGTCGACCCTGACTGTAGACAGTGTGTATTATTGTGGACTGAGTAACACACACTTTAGAGACCAGGACAACACATAAGACTAGAACTTGGACTTTTTCTGGACTTTCATACACAACACTGATACATCAGCCAGATTTTATTTTAAACATAACATATTTCATATATTACAGTATTTAACACATCTGAACTTTATTAAAACACTCACATTGTTCTGCCACTGATCCATATTCACATTTATTTTTCTACTCCATTAAACTGATTCTTACATTTCTATTTGTTACATCTATTCTATTTTTATTCTATTTTCTTTTTTATTATTCTATTTTATTTTATGTTTAAATCACAGACAGTTTAAAAACATTTCACTACATGTCGTACTGTGTATGGTTGTGTATGTGAGAAATAAAATATTAATGTAAATGTTTTCTGTAACTTTTCTCTGCTTCACATCTCAACAACATCTCTGTTTTAATCCGAGTTCACATGAACAGATCTTTCTTGAGAAGATCAGACTGTCAGTAATCAGACCTAAAACAGGGTCAGACTCTAATTAGTTTTTGGAGAAGTTGTTAGTTCACTGGTGTATTTTTTAAACCCAGACTGTGAAAGTGTAAATGGTTTATTCAGTATTGACAAGAACAACTGTGACTGTGTTTTATTTATACAGAATGTGTTTATCTATTATTACGACCTGGATGAAGATTAGACCATGATTTATTATTAATGTTTTAATATATGATCTTACCCCAATGTCTTTAGTTTACAGTGAGGATTCTCCAGTACAGCAGAAAGAATCTTCACTCCTGAGTCTCCTACTTTATTATCAGACAGATCCAGGTATCTCAGGTGTGAGGGGTTTGATCTCAGAGCTGAAGTCAGAGCAGCACAGCCTTCATCTGAGACACCACAATTACACAAACTGCAGAGAAACACAATGACACACTCTTCATCAACAGGTTTTTAAAACCCTTTATTACAATTACTACAATATTGTCAGATATATTCAATAAATAATTTTAACCAAACCACAAATAAAGATTTCTAGTGAGAATGTTTCCTCACATCAAATAGACTATAACACAATAAATTTTCATCTATTACACTGCAGAAAGGCATGAAACAGTTTAACTCTGTAAACAATATGGACATCAATGGATTTACATTTATATCAGTTTACTTTTGTAGCAGAGATGTTTTTAACTCTTGTAGCTTTCCAACATCAAACTTCCCTCTGATCACTAATTAAATCCTCATCATCGTCATCATCATCATCATCATCATCAGCTGATAAACAGGTTTGTGAACTTCAGAATATATAATCAGTACAAATCTGTTCTTAACTTTTCTATTACTAAAGTATACAACACACCAGACAAGACACAACCTTGTCTAACACCTCTATAAACTTTATAAGGAACCACATAAGTCACCATTAACTTTCAGTATACTTTCAACATCACTGTACAAAACCTTTATCATGGAAACAAAATCAGGACTAAAACTAAATGCTGTGAACACATTCATAAATAGTTGTGTTCGACTCGGTCAAAAGTCTTTTCTAGGTCTACTGACACTAGACCAAAATCTGGTTAAGACTCTTACTGATATCTAAAATATCCCAGATAACAGAAATATTATAAAAATTCATCTTCCTGGGACACAATCTGTCTGATCATGATGGATGACTTGTTCTAAGACTTCACTCAGTCTGTTGGCCAAAACCTTGGAGAGTAATTTATAATCTCTGAATAACAAACTCAGCAGTGTCCAGTTTTTAATATCATTTAGGTCAGGTGTAGGTTCCCCTTCAGAGAGGGCTTTTAGTACTGGGGGAATATTGTTACTCTCTTGTGGTCCTCACTAAAGCTGGATCATGTTGATAGACTTGTGTTTCTAACAAAAACCTTGACAACACAAATGTATAGTACAAATATTGACATGTATAGTGTAGGTTTAGTTCATTCACCTCTGAATCATTCTGTTTTCTACAGTGGAGTCTTATTACAATTTAATTTTATTATAACAGTTAGAATGTAAAACAGACCCACTTGTACACTGAACAGAATTTTACATCTTCTTATATTATAATGCAGAGAACCTCTTTATTTCTGTTCTGTTTATAACAAGTTTTACTGATTTGACTGTAAAAAAATCATAAGTGAAAATAATTGAAATTAAAAAGCTGATAGCTGACAGAAGAAAGAAATAAGGGGCGGCTTTCATCAACTGACAGTTTTATTGCCGTGACAGCTGTCATAACAGCTGTCATAACAGCTGCCATTAGTGATAGGAAATGAATAAAGGTCAAAGGTCATACCATTTGATCTGACTTTCTCACGTTCTCAGATGATATACAGTAGCAGATGTATAGCAGATGTATAACATAATGTTCAGTGATTTTATTATGTTAGGATTAGTTAGGTTTAGTTCTCACGTTCTCATGTTCTCACAAGACATATACATACACTGACAGGTGTTTGTCCGGATTTTAATATGTTAGGTTTAGTTCTCACGTTCTCACATGACATATACATACACTGACAGGTGTTTATCCAGATTTTAATATGTTAGGTTTAGTTCTCATGTTCTCACGCTCCCCCTGAGCAAACATGCATGCGCAAAAACGTGCACACGTCGCCCCCCCCGGGGAAAATACGTGCAAGCGTTAGCCAATGGGGGCTATCTATAACGTCACACAAGCGCACATGCCCCTGAGCAAGCACGCATGCGCAAAAAAAAAAACAAAAATGTGCAACCACTCCCATGAGCAAACATGCATGCGCAAAAAAACCTGCAAACGGTCCCCTGAGTATAACACTGTTGATAATGTGTATAGATATTTTTTCAGACCGGAGTCTGAAGCCCTACAAACTACACGTAAGTTACATAGCGAAAATATGAATGTTGTAAAATCTTTCATTTCAACTTATATGATTAGCAATAATTTATTTATTTATTCATTCATTATTTTGTATGTGTGATATATTCAGAAGACGTCCGTACATCGTCTAACTACGTTGACTACGGTGGTTCAAAGTCTAAGTTTTGTCTAAGTCCATTAGCATTCTCTTTTCAAGTAAGTTACATCGTGTAAATGTTTCATTAACCTTATATGATTAGCAATATTATTTATTTATTTATTTATTTATTCATTCATTCATCTTCTACCGCTTATCCGAACTACCTCGGGTCACGGGGAGCCTGTGCCTATCTCAGGCGTCATCGGGCATCAAGGCAGGATACACCCTGGACGGAGTGCTAACCCATCGCAGGGCACACACACACACACACACACACACTCTCATTCACTCACGCAATCACACACTAGGGACAATTTTCCAGAGATGCCAATCAACCTACCATGCATGTCTTTGGACCAGGGGAGGAAACCGGTGTACCCGGAGGAAACCCCAGAGGCACGGGGAGAACATGCAAACTCCACACACACAAGGCGGAGGCGGGAATCGAACCCCGACCCTGGAGGTGTGAGGCGAACGTGCTAACGAGCTTATTTATTTATTTATTTATTAAATTTATTCATTCATTCATTATTTTGTATGTGTGATATATTCAGAAGACATTGGTACAACATCTAACTATGTTGACTACGGTGGTTCAAATGTTTTGTGTAAGTCCGTTAGCATTCGCTTCAAACATCCCTTAAGAGTGTAAAAATAATCCTCCTCGCATTTTTTGTAATCTGTTTTTTTTTTTTTTTTTCAGCTAAGGGATAGAATAACTGAAAACTTTGAGCATGTCTGCAACGTACTTCAAAACACATCTGACAGTATGTTCATTCCTTGTATAATACTCAAGAATCCTTGAATCTGTGTTTTATGTTGAATAAAGAATTGCTAAGACATTGTTACATTAGAAATGGCTCAGAAGCGTTCGAGTAATTCTCCCTCTTCAGAAGCTAAAAAAATTAGAAATGAAAATGATCCTACTTTGTCACATGATTTCTGCTTTGGTGAAACCTCGACTTTTTCAAGTAGTCTGTTGCAGCTTGACTCGTTCACATCTCTGAACCCTTATTTAACCGATGCAATCAATGAGTTGAACGATAGTTTATGTCCGACACGTAGACATGATATTCAGAGTCCAATTCCTGGTTCTGAACACATCGTATCACAGGTGGAGAATGAGTTGAACGATAGTTTAAGACCAACCCACACAAAGCTGCTCATCATGATGTTTTCCTAGAACTAAATCAGTCTGTTAACGTTGCAGAATAGCCTAAATGATCAAGATCAACCTGTACAGTTGAATCCATCATTAATAGAAGTGGTTAATCATCTGAACGATAGTTTAAGTCCGACACGTATACATGGTAATAAGAGTTCTGTTCCTGGTACTGAATACATCGTATCACAGGTGGAGAATGAGATGAACGATAGTTTAAGACCAACACACACACGGCTGCCTCATCATGATGTTTTCCTAGAACTAAATCAGAGTCTGTTAACGTTGCAGAATAGCCTAAATGATCAAGATCATCCTGTACAGTTGAATCCGACATTAATAGAAGCGGTTAATCATGTGAACGATAGTTTTAACTTATCTAACGAACAAAGTATCGTTAATGCAACACCTCTGGTACCCTGTCAACATCAAAGACCTGCCTCTCAACAAGATTTGCTTCATGGTCTTAATCAAAGCCTTATTTCGCTAAATGACAATATCATTAACTTAATCAACCAACCTGTTAATGTTCTGCAAAATCCCGAAATTGATCATGAGTACATCCCTGAAATGGTAAATGATACATCAGTAAACACAACCCCGCCTAATGGTGAAAATGACTCCTTAGATTACTTTGACAACACAACACCGCCTAATGGTGAAAATGACTCTTAGATTACTTTGACAACACAACACCGCCTAATGGTGAAGATGACTCCTTAGATTACTTTGACAACACAATGCCACCTAATGGTGAAAATGACTCTTTAGATTTCTTTGACAACACAACGCCCCTAATGGTGAAAACATTCAAATAGGCCATGGTGTAGATCCTAATATTAGGATAATTAATCGTGACAGCTTGAATAACACAGAGATCATAAGAAGAGTGAACTTTTCAATTTTAAATTTTGAATTTTAAATAGCGTGGTAGAAGTTGCTAATGAAATTATTTCACCTAAGGATTATGTCACCGTTGAAATTAGAGGTGCTACACTCAATGTGTCATCTCACATTCAACTAGTCAATGGAGCCATCGATTTACAGTCTTTTTTGACCATGCTGGTAGTACAGATAGTTTGACCACCTCGCGGCGGTACAGGTTGTATACGGACAATTGCTACAATATTCAGTTCGGAAGCTGTACAGAAGAAGATGCAACACTTGTATATGTTTTACAATAAAGTCAACATGAGCTTTGCATTATGCGTTACACATCTTTTAAATCGTGATAAAAGTGATTTTCAAAATGAAAAAAATCGCTAAACAGCTCCAATACGATGTAGGATTAACTGAAAACACACCCGCCACCTTTGCCGATGTGTGTAAATTTGAGGCACATTTACAGTGTAAAATTGTAATTGTGTACAAAACTAGCGATAAAGCAGGATTCTCTTTCTTTCAAACCAGCAAGATCCCCCAAGATGCTGTACTTGTTTTTGCATGACAACCACTATTACGGAGTTAAAAACATCACTGGATTTTTGGGATGTAGTTACGTCTGTCATTTCTGTCACTCAGGGTTTAAGGATATGTGGAACCATCGTTGTGTATATAGTTGTAACGTTTGTTGTGATGTAGACTGCTACAAACACCCTCAAAACATAACAAAATGCCCGGATTGTATGAGGTTGTGTAGATCAAAATATTGTTTCGATAGACATAAAGCGTTGCGCCAGTCAGAAGCAGGTGAATATTCTCAGTGCAAAAGAGGTTTCTACTGCAGTAACTGTAATATGGTGTACCACAACCCATTTGGCCTTAAACATCATGTGTGCCCTGAGAGATTGTGTAAATTCTGTGGTGAAAATCTTGATACAGATTGCGAACACAGGTGTTTTATACAGCTGTTAAAGAGGGAAAAGTCTAATAAGAGATACATCTTTATACAAATTCAGAGGTTATACCTTTATCGCGCATAATGCTAGAGGGTTCGATTCATACCTTTTGCTAAACCATTTAGTGAAAGAAGGAATCACACCTAAGATTGTTGCACAAGGTGGAAAGATACTGTGTTTCACCGATATCGATTTCAACCAGAAATACATCGATAGCCTGTCTTTCTTACCCATGAAGCTTAGCAATCTTCCTAAGGCCATGGGGTTCTCAGAAAAAAAGAAAGGATATTTTCCTCATTTCTGGAACATGTTAGAAAATCAAAACTATGTAGGGCCGTACCCCGAACCACGGTTTTACAATGTGGATAACATGATGTCTAAAGACAGGGAGGATTTTTTCAAGTGGTACGCGACAGTGTCTGACAAAGTTTTTGATTTCAAGAGATGATGAATACTGTGTAAATGACGTAGACATTTTGAGAAAAGGTTGTATAGCTTTCAGAGATGAAATTTGACAAAGTACAACGGTGGATCCTTTTAAATGTATTACGATCGCTTCCGTTTGCATGAAAATATTTAGAACAAAGTTTCTCCCAGAAAACACTCTCGCCATTCCACCTCTCGATAATTACATCAACAGGCACAAGTCTTATTCAACACCTGCCATTCAGTGGCTCGAATACATTTCAGCCACACATAACCTACCTGTTCAACATGCTCTGAACGAAGGTGAAGTTGGGTTCGGTTCATATTTCGTTGACGGTTATTGTGAAGTGGGTCAGACGTGTAAGGTTTCTGAGTTTCTCGGTTGTTTTTATCACGGTTGTGAAAAGTGTTTTCCCTCGTCAGCACCGCATCCTCTTAACCACACAGTTACTGTAGCTTTGGTGATGTCAGGGTTAAGTCGTTGGAAAAGATAAAGTATTTGCAAGACACGCACAATTTGCACGTCACAACGATCTGGGAGCATGAGTATTGTGAAATGAAGAAAAACGACGTGAGAGTGATAAACTTTCTAAAAGAGTTTGACTTTCCCATGCGTTTAAACCCTCGAGATGCCCTTTACGGTGGTCGAACGAACGCTTTGCATTTACACTATGTAACATAACCCGGTGAGAGAATAGATTATTACGATTTCACGTCACTTTACCCGTATGAAAACAAGTCGAAAACATATCCTATCGGTCACCCCACAGTCATTTTTCGTGACTTTGAACCTCTGGATAATTATTTCGGAATAGTTCGCGCAAAGGTATTTCCGCCTAGGGGCCTGTGGTCCCCAGTTCTTCCGTACCGTGTAAATAACAAACTCCTTTTCCCTCTGTGCAGAACATGCTGCGAGCAACAACTAAAGCAATGTGATCATTCAGACCAGGCACGAGCTCTAATGGGTACGTGGGCCACCATCGAGTTAGGGAAAGCCGTCGAGAAAGGTTACCAAATATTAAAACTGTCTGAAGTCTGGCATTTTCCTGAAAGATCCAAAAACCTCTTTACAGACTACAACACCGACACCAACAGCGTCATTTTTAAAAGTAAAGAAGGGGATTGGATGCCGCCTTTGAACGATTATTTGGGGGGTCTTACCAGCGAACTAGACGACGGTGATCAAATAGTAGAGTTGGTAAGCGCTGGCCCTAAAACCTACAGTTACAAAACTAAAAAAGGAAAGACATCGATGAAGGCTAAGGGTATTACTCAAAATTATACCAATTCCAAAGTTATCAATTTGAAATCATTGACAGATCTGGTGATCGATCGAGTGAAATATCCCGATAAACCCAGTCAACTTATAACGTTGCACAAACAAATCACTCGATCGATCGATCGATTTCAAATTGATAACTTTGGAATTGGTATAATTTTGGACTATAATTAGGACTTGTCCGGTCTGAAAAAATATCTATACAGTACATGTTATCAACAGTGTTTTGCTCAGGGGACCTGAGCTCACACAGTACATTTACATTTACAGCATTTGGCAGATGCCCTTATCCAGAGCAACGTACATACGTGCTTAAATCTCTAGCATTGAATACATTAATGCTGGCTCACTAGGTTACATACTTAAGATACCATGAGTTTAAAACATTTGTTCAAAGTTACAATGAAAAAGTGTCAAAGGTTGTGTGTGTGTTTTTTTTTGTTTTGTTTTTTGTTTTTTCATTTAGTTTGTGTCCCAGCTCCAGTCTGTGTGATTAGTTCCAATGTTTTAGTAAATTTCACAGTAATTTCAGACTGCAGTCACATCAGAGACTGTGAGAAATCATCAGTGTGCAGTGAACATAAACACTCTTCCTCCTCAGGACATTGATGATGAACCGAAACCTCTGCTTCAGTCTCACCATTAGAGAATGTGTCTTACTGAGGAGCAGGACTCTCAGAAAGATGATCTTACCTCAGTGTCTCCACTTTACAGTGAGGATTCTCCAGTCCAGCAGAGAGACTCTTCACTCCTGAGTCTCCTAGATTATTCCCAGACAGATACAGTGTTTTCACAGTCAGATGAAGTTCTCTCAGATCGGAGGTTTCTGATCTGAGCGCTGAGTCCAGAGATGACCAACTTTCCACTCCAAGTGAATCACAGCTGATACTAAAGGAAATAAAATAAAACATAATGAACTCACACTAGTGCAAATGAACAAACATGTCCTCAAAGCTTTCACTGAACCTTCTCATTTTTATAAATACTGAAAGTATAAACACCAGTTAGACAATATGGTTAAAGTGACACTGCAATCGACATCTACATGTTGATGTCATTAAAATGGGTAAAGTCTGGATGTTCCAGTAGGAGCATAAACAAACTCCAGTTAGTCCTGAACACAGTACCTAGAGTCCTAACTAGAACCAGAAGATATGAACACATCACTCCTATCTTATCAGTGGGCAACATTTAATCCATGATAAAATAGATATTTCAAATTGTTAGTTGATCAAACTGAATCGGTTCACTTTATATTGAGATATATCATGCTCACAGTAAAGACAAAATAATTCTACTGTGGAAATTTAAAGTTATTTTCATTCAAAGTTACAATAGTCTGTAATACATTATATTACAGACATTAATTAAATATAAATTGTTATTTGTCACATACATAAACATACACAGTATGACATGTAGTGAAATGTGTTTTACGACTGTTCCTTATTTTAGTAAAGCAGAAGTATAAGGAAAAATGGGTAGAAGTACAGAACTACAGTACAGAGAAAAATTAAAATGTAGATACAATTAAGATGTAGATACAGTAAAAATAAATGAATTAAAAATAATTCTGTACAATGAGCAGTGAATGGGATGGAATATGGATGAGTAGGTTATATATAATTTACATATACAGGCATTACATATATAATTCTACTAATTAACTTTAATCCATAATAAAAGGCTTGATTAATCTTTATTTTAAGCACAGAGTAGGTCATCTAGAAGTGATATGAGTCAGTTTGAACAAC
Organism: Tachysurus vachellii; assembly: GCF_030014155.1. Taxonomy (NCBI): domain Eukaryota; kingdom Metazoa; phylum Chordata; class Actinopteri; order Siluriformes; family Bagridae; genus Tachysurus; species Tachysurus vachellii. The sequence goes on from NC_083475.1 coordinate 1,634,574, forward strand.
AACCAATGTGAATTGTCCATTTTATAATGGATTAAATGTTGCCCACTGGCTGAATTATAGTAATTTAATGATGTAATCAATGTAATGATTTTAAAAGGGAATTACTAAACAATTCCACAGTAAAATTAGCTAATATATAAATCATTGCATAGAGTAGGGGCAGTCGTGGCCTAATGGTTAGAAAGTTTAACTCCTAACCCTAAGGTTGTGGGTTCAAGTCTTGGGCCAGCCACGACTGAGGTGGCCTCACTGACTCACTGAATGTGAGAACCCTAATCTAAAGTAAGAAATGTTAGACTAATGAATGTTAAGTTGCAGCTCAGCAGCCTGTTGACTTGAAGATAAATCACTGCTCAGGTGATCAAAACCTCCATCACCTAAAGCTCTTTACAGAACTGCAGCAACCCAAATGATCAGAAGCAATTATTTATTTTCTTATTAATGAAAATAAATTATTTTCTTATTTCTAAACTTTTACTATACTCAGTAGTCCAGTGGTCATTTTACACATTAAATGAGTGTGATGAAAAATTACTAAACACGTTATAGAAACTGCTTTGTTCAAGGTCACAAATGATCCCCTGATGGCTGCTGATACTGGTCTCTTAACAATTCTTATTCTGGAAACCTTCTGATGATAATTATAATAACAACAACTATATCTAACTATTATTATTATTATTATTATTATTATTTTTATTTTTATTTTTAATATTATTATTATTATATAATTCTCCCAGCAAGATGGTGCTGTGGATGGCAGCCTCAGTGCTTAGCTCCTCAGTGTTTGCTCTGTTTTTACTGTTTTGTGTCAAGGAAATCCGATCAGTTTCACCAGAGATGAACTGCTGAACATTCGGCAGTACACACCACAAGATCTCTTACCGGTTTTTGAGTATTCTGATGTTTTGCTGCATTTGCGGGGAAAACGCACTGGCGCGGTAGTGTAACTCAGACAGCGCGGTTTAAGAACACCGCTGCCTAGCATCCACCTGGCGAATCTCCGCTCTCCTCCCAACAAAACGGACAAACTCCTTCTGCTCACCCGGACTAATAAGGATTTTTCGAACTCTGCTGCTCTCTGTTTCACCGAAACCTGGCTGAACGACGTTCCAGACAGCGCGTTAAGTCTGCCGGGCTTTCAGCTCTTTAGAGCGGATGGCGACGCAGAATCAACGGGGAAATCGTGCAGCAGCGGGACGTGTATTTACATCAATGAAAGGTGGTGTTCTGATGTAACTTGAAACACTTGTCATTAACTGCAAACCATTCTATTCGCCATGGGAGTTTTGCTCATTCATTCTGGTGAGTGTTTACATTCCTCCACAAGCGCAAGTGAGCTCGGCCTTACAGAGACTCGCTGACATGATCACAGAGAGTGAGCAACAACACCCGGACTCTGTACTAATAATTCTTGGGGACTTTAATAAAGCGATTCTCTCACGTGAACTGCCAAAATACAGGCAGCATGTTACATGTCCCACCAGAGACAGTAACACACTGGATCAATGCTACACAACAATAACGGATGCATATCACTCTGTCCCACAGGCAGGTCTGGGACTCTCTGATCACTGTTTAGTTCATCTGATACCGACCTACAGGCAGAAACTGAAATCAGCTAAACCTGTATTAAGGGCCTGCAAAAATACGGAATAAGGAAGCGGAGGAGGATTTTCAAGCTTGTTTCTCTCTCACTGATTGGACTGTTTTTGAAGCTGCTGCCTCCGACCTGGACAAGCTCACAGAGACTGTAACATCATATATCAGTTTCTGTGAGGATTTGTGTATTCCTACCAGGACTCGCTTAACTTACAACAATGACAAGCCATGGTTCACTGTGAAACTCAGCCAGCTCCGTCAGGTTAAAGTGGATGCTCACAGAAATGGGGATAGAGTCTTGTACAAACATGCCAAATACACACTGGAAAAGGAGATCAGAGTGGCAAAGAGGAATTATTCCGAAAAACTATGGATTCAGTTTTCCTCTAATGACTCAGCTTCAGTGTGGAAAGGTCTGAAAGCCATTACCAACTACATGACACCCTCCCAACATTCCACCCTTATCAAACATTCCAGAAGGAACAAAATGGTACACAGTAATTGATCTGTGTTCTGCATTTTTTAGTGTTCCATTGCACCCTGACTCTCAGCACTTGTTTGCATTCACATATCGTGGACAACAGTATACTTACACGAGATTGCCTCAAGGATACTGTGAAAGCCCATCAATATTTAACCAAGTATTAACTAGAGATGATTTATGGATCTGCAGCCAAACAAAGGAGCAGTGCTTGCAGGATTCAATAGCAGTACTGACGACCCTAGCAAAGAATGGGCATAAAGTTAGCAAAGAAAAGCTACAATTCTGCTGGAAAAAGGTGGAATATTTGGGAAGAGTTTTAGAAGGAACAACACGAAAGATATTACCGACTCATGTACAGGCTATACGTGATGCACCACGACCTCAAACCATACGGCAGATGTTGTCATTTCTAGGCATGGCAGGATTTAGCAGACCATGGATATGTGACTTTGCCTTAAAGGTACAACCACTTAGGGACATGATAAAAGCTGTGGATCAGGCTAAACCTAATGCACAGCTGACATGGATGCCATAGGCACAAGCAGCATTTCAAATGTTGAAAAGCACACTAGCTTCAGAACCAGCGCTAGCTAGTCCAAATTATAGCAAGCCGTTTCACTTATATGTATGAGAGAGGCAAGGATTTGCATCTGCTGTACTGTTGCAACAACAACAAGGTGTAGAAAAACAACCAATTGCCTATTTTAGCACGGCTATAGATAATGTTGAAAAAGGCATGCCACCCTGCTACCGAGCAATATCAGCAGCTGCATTTGCATACCAGAAGGCTTCTACAATTACAATGGGTCACCCAGTGACCCTATACACATCAAGTCAAGCATTTGTAATAACCAATGCAAGACGCACAGGATATGATGTAATATTATCAGCACCAGAATTGACAATTGAAAGGCGTAATACAATAAACCCAGCTGAACGGATAGTATTGCCAAGTGAAGGGACTTTGATCTGTGAAATGTGAAGTGAAAAATTCTTGAAAGCACAACCAGATTTGGAATCTCAACCTCTTTTAGGAGCACAGCGTATTTTCTTTGTGGATGGATCATGTTATCGCACCCATGAAGGAAATAAAGCTAGTTATGCGGTAGTAGAATATGATCTCATTGAAAATGTATACCGGACAATTAGTGAAATGACTGTCCCACAACCGTGTTCAGCACAATTGTCAGAAATAAAAGCCTTGACAGTTAGCCTGTAAGTTAGGAGCAGGGGAAACATGTATAATATACACTGACTCAGCATATACATATGGGGTATGTCATGTTTTTGGACCGATCTGGGCACAGCGAGGTTTCCAGAGAGCAGATGGCTCAACCATTACACATGGACCAGCTATATCAAGACTGTTAGCAGCTATACAATTACCTAAGAAATTAGCCATAGTGAAGTGTAGGGCCCACAAAACAGATGGAACAACTATAACAAAAGGAAAAGTGCAGCAGATGAAGCAGCAAAAAAGGCAGCAGTAGGTGTAAGATGCATAATAGCTGTTATGCAGGGAGAGGAGCCAGATGCAGGTCAAGGAGAAATGTCAATTGAAGACATCAGGGAAGCACAAAATACAGCTAGTCCTGAAGAAGTAGAGCAGTGGTAAAAGCGAGGTGCATTTATAGATCCAGCAACAAAAGTGTGGAGAGGAGGAGAGGGTTTGTGGGTAGCTCCCACAGCCCTGTTACCAATGCTGATAAAAAAAGCACATGGAGTAGATCACTGTAACAGAAGGGTAATAATAGACACAATCAGGAGAAATTGGTGGTCTCCGTACCTAGCTAACCTTGTGGATAAAGCACTGAGAACATGTGAGTTATGAGCAACAAGAAATGTCAGGAAGCATTTCACAGCCCCAATAGGACACATCCCAGAACTTCGAGGTCCATTTCGACACCTAATGATGGATTTTGTGGATATGGCGGAAAAAGCAGAAGGAAAGCAATATATTCTGGTGGTGATTGATATGTTCAGCAGATGGGTTGAGGCAGTAGCAAGTGCAAGAAATGATGCTAAGACAGTAGCTAAGTTCTTGTGTAGAGAAGTAATCCCTATATTTGGCATTCCAGATCAGTTAAGTTCAGACAACGGACCTCATTTTGTAAATAAAGTAATTAAGTCACTTGCACAAGCATTGTGCATCAAACACAAGATGGGATGTGTTTATCACCCCAGTTCTCAAGGCAGAGTAGAGACAGCGAATGGAGTGTTAAAAGAGAAAATTGCAAGAATATGTGCTAGCACAAGCCTGAATTGGGTACAGGCTTTACCATTAGCATTGATGAAAATGCGCTCACAGACAAACCGTACAACGCATTTGACACCTCATGAGATGGTGACAGGCAGGCCAATGTCTGAAGCATTTACGCTTTAAGTTATGTAAAGCATTTATCCCACATCCACAGACTCTTATATTCACAGGTGGGTCCGGCCACACATGGGACAGCAGTAGAAGGGCCACATAACCAGGTAGAACCAGGAGACTACGTTTACATCAGAACATTCAAGAGGAAACATTGGAGGGAGCTAAGAAGAGAATGACTTTTTAAAGTGGTGTCTCCCACAGCAGTCAAGGTTGAAGGCAAGGAATATTGGTATCACCTCAATCATTGTTGTTGTGCGGCAACTATAGCAGACACTGTAGAGGAGCCCTCAACCTCAAAGACAGCGACACAGCCACCCATCTCAGGGCAGAGACCCGAAGAACAACCCTCCACGCAACAGCCGGCGGGTCAGCGGCCTGTCCCAAAGTCAGCAAAAGACTGGGAGACACTGCTATCTAAAAAGCAATACACAACTCCGTACACTGACGACGAAGAAGAAGGTGACCCCTATGTTCCCGAACCATTGACAGGCCCAGCCAGTGGAACTCGAGCCAGAGTTAGAGCATGCTCACAGCAAAGAGCCATCGACGTCCACCTGCCAGAAGACATTGAGACACCAATTTTGGCTCCTACAGATGACATAGTTGATGCTAGCTCAAGAGTTTATACAGGCCCGCCACCAGACTAGTTTGAAACCGTAGACCTTAGGACACTAGACTCCTTATTTCAAAACTAAAATTGTAAAGGTGCACCTATAAGCCATGGTGCAGTTAACCTTGCCCAAAAAAAAGAGCAAAGGAGATAAACCATTAAACAAATCCAATCAGACTAACAAACAAATTGAAGCAGATAGGCTAACTACCCAGATCTTTTATACAGCATGTGTAATAGTGAAAATCTCGAACCTAGCAGTCATAATAGGCTTTCTTACAGTAAAAATCTGTACCGCTATCCCACACCCTCTTGATAACAGCATTTGTAATGTCCAGGTGCCTTCTGATGCTGTTAGAGGCGGCCCAAGGCCCAAACGTAGTACAGGAACAGGTTCCACCACCATAGAGGGCCATACAATTTTTCAAGGGAAAGGGTCATACCCTATATTAGCGGGAGTAACCAATGAAACAGCCCACACAGCCATAGAAGGACACATAAAATGTGCCCTAGGTCTACTTGCCCATGCTAGCATACAAAAGAAGATATGAAACAACACAAATTATTTTATTATGTACTCGTTTGATTACACAGGCCCTTTTCCAAAGTCAGTTTCCGGCCCAGTGACATGGGCTAGTAACCAATCGTCATCCTATTACACCCTAACCTTGGAAATCCGCGTAAAAAGGCCACATGAAGTGTCAACAGACGCAACAACTAGTATTGTTGTTACCGGACGGCCTGCAGTTGGCGACGAGGGCGGACGTTGCAGACTAATCCATGCCTTGGGGTATTATAGTCAGTATGCCACATCTGGTTATCTTTCTTCAGTGCAGAAAACTTCATTTCTTGAATTATATAAAGGCCGGGGTCATATCCCGGTCTGGAGCCCTGGTTTGCAGTTCCGCCAAGCAAGCATAGATTTCTGGGCTAAATACGGCGACAGCAGTAGTCCTAAATGCAGTCCCCATAACTCCGCACTGCAGGGGGATTATACAGACATTACAGGATACGTTGTAGTGACCAGTATCACCCAATATGATACTACAGCTAAAGGACCTGAAGGCAACCTCTATCGTCAGTGGCTGAGAGAATCTGCTCATCAGGTCACTATGAACAGTACCTGTGTGATATGCCATGATTGATCCAAACAAATCCCCTATGTTATGCCTACTAGAGGAGTAGATGAATGTGATAAGCCCCCATACAATGACACACATTTATGTCCTGCGCTTTGCCTGTTGGGATCAGCAGCTAGGACACATGGACCAAAATGGATGGATAACATCAGTAGATCCTGTGCATTTGATGTATACGATCAAAGTGAGCAGTAGATGTTGGGTTTCTCCCAAAGACTGCATGTCAAGATACATTAGATGCTCACCATCCCATAGTTAATGTGCTCCCACCATGTAATATCATAGAATATGGCTGCGAAACACCCGTACCAGGACTGATGAGTGTCCCTAGCCTCAGATTTGGCTCGCTGCCACTAGCTGACATCTTCTGGTATTGTGGAGACCGAATAGCGCTCCAGACATTTCCCCGAATGTGGCATGGACTATGTGCGCCAGTTGTATTTGAAGGACATCTTATGGTGATAGCTTTGAATGACTCCCTTTTAGATTACATTCTAAAACAGGCTCCGGCTGATGTCTCACACATGCGATGTGACACCTCAACGTATCTGCGTCCCAGTAATTCCTCCGTGCTCCCCGTGTGGTCCAAAGACCCTAATATATACATAGATTGGAAAGGAGAACCCATGGGTGTCCCGGAGGAACATAGAGCCTTATCCCAAGCAGCCTCTGCCCGGTGTACAGGTACATAGAAACATGAAGTGGATAAACTACATGTGGTACAATCAACAACGCTTTATTAATCATACAATCACCGCCTTAGGATTAATATCAGAACAACTACATGCCACAACACTGATGACAGTGGAAAACCACTTTGCTATAGATCAAATGCGTGGGCCAGATCAGGGAGTATGTGAAATGATTGGTACTGAATGTTGTGCCGTCATCCCTTTACATACAGGCCCCATGGGACCGCTAACCACTTTGCTTAAACACATGAAAGCGGCCCGAGACCTGATGGTCCATAACACAGACGCACCAGACCCTGCATGGTACAAGTGGCTACTCTCAGAAGACTGGATGGCAGGATTAATACGTATAGGCATGATAATTCTTCTAATTTTGTTGGTTATAGCTTTTGTTGCTTGCTGTGGAAAACCTATCCTGCGTGCCCTGATTGACAAAACAGTCCACTCCCTGGTTGGACAATATATGCAAACGCAGATGGGGGAGATAAATCTAGACAATACTGATCCAGACTAATCATGCCAATTCAAAAAATGTATTATGTATTTTTTGTAAGTGTTGTGTGCAGATCCATGGAATACTTCCCATTCTGATGTCCCCGACCCCGACCTCCCCGGCGGCACCGTTCATGTGCCTGTCTTGACCCCGGCCCTGATGGGCTGGCCTATCGCCAGACATGCAGACACGCCAGACATGCAGCTCGGATTGGAAGGATCCCAGAGATCCATAGCGAACTCACCACCATGTAATCACCACCGAATGGGCTGGTAAATTGCCCGTGGAAGCGTTCCGATTCGGACGCTGTTGTTATTCTGCCTAAAACATTCTATGCCCACACGTTCTCGGATGTGTGGCACTCCCTGCGGACCAAGAAAAAGATCGAGGCTCCTTTGCCTCATTGGATTTATGCACTGCATCACAATCACTATTGGTGTTGGCCATAATCGTGAGTGGCCTGTGACTCTGCGTATACACTGACTGTCTTTCCTGAATGTTAAAGCTCCCTGGTGACACTGGTTTCGCTGTCGCACTATATATACGGGCAGAGTGAGAATTTTATCTCGAATTGGCCGTTGAGGGTTTTTCACTCACTCCTGGTTCATCCTTTGAGAATGAGCACGTATGTTTCTGAATGTGTTACAAAAATGAAGTGTAGAGGGGAGTAATGGTTGAATACTGTAATGGTAACGGTAAAGCTTACATGTTAAAGCTTACTATTGTGTTATAGTACTGAAATGTTATTGTTAGAAGCAAAAATAGTCATAAGGGAGATAGAATTAAAGTGATATTAAAATGTTAAGATTTCTTAGGTAATCTGGTGAATGGGGATGCTATAAGTGGTGATGTTGAAATTTAGTTTAAAATGCTTTTGGTTTTCCTTTAAATGTTGTTTGAACATTTTTGTTTTGTTTATAAGGGCTTTACTTTTATTTTATTTTTCATATTTGTTTTTTTTTTTTGTTTTTTGTTGTTGTTTATAAGGTTTAGTGGTTTATAAGGGTCAGAACTACTGCAACCTAGGTTTGGTTGAGGCTTTACAGCCTCACAGGGGGGAGTAATGCTGTAAAAAATCTTGAGACACGAGAATGCCCCAAAGTAAAGTATTATGCATTACAAAATCTTAACATAAGATGTATGGGAATAGGCCAGAGTCAACAAGAAAAGAAGTTTATTGTAATTATAAAATTATAGGACAAAGGGGTTTGGATGGAGGAGGTGTGAATCAGAGGTTTCTTCACAATGTGTGAGGAAGTGAAAGTGACGGTAACCAGTCAAATGTTCACCTGAAACAGGCCTCATATAGGGAGTAGGGTGAGACAATTGCTCATTCGACCAGCTGGACAAACCTGCTGACTCTGATATTGGGGATCTAAGGGAAAAGGGGAACCTATCACAAACCAACCCCCCTTATCTACTTATTTGCTATTTCTCATCCTGCTCTTTACTTCCTTGTTTCACCCTTAGACGTTCTTGATTTCGAGGGCAGCTCTCCGCCTCCCTCACCAGGGCCACCCCTCCCCTGTCAGGCCACAGATTCACTATACACAGACTTTTGAATATAACAGGCGTCTGCTTACCTTGTTATTATGGCCGGCCTCTGTAGCCCTTCTGAGAGACTGGTTGGAACAGGTTCCAGACGCAGATCACGCTAACCCTTACGAAATCCCACTTCTGACACCAATAAATATGTATAAGTGGACATATCGTGGGGTGGAATACACTCTTAGGTTTTTAGCTGAATATTAACTCTTAACTGATACTCTAAACTAAACTTAACTGATACAAATATAAACTTTATAATTGACACAAATAAACAATGAGAAGATTTTCCAGACCTGGATTAGAATGAGCAAACTTCTTTATTGCAGTCAATCAGCCAACACCTCCATTGAGCTCAAGGAGAAATCTCTAAGTCTAACGCAATCAAATAAAAACCCCAAAAGGCCGGTAACCCAAAAGGTTCTATGAGTTCAACTAGTTTCCCAAAAAGGTCTACCTAGTTCAAAAAATACTAAAGTCCCCCAGTTCTAAAGTCCAGTCCTCCAGTTCTAAAGTCCTCCAATTCTAAAGTCCTCCCGTTCTATAGTTCTCCCATTCTAAAGTTCTAACTCTCCCCCGAAAATCTCTTCAATATACCCTGGCACCTCTAGGTGCTTCCTATACATTCTCAATATTTCCTCATTACATCATTATTACTTCATTCACATAACCTTTTTTCATTTCCCCTTATTTTACAAAAATTTCATATGCCCATATATGGATTTTCCTGTTATTGTAGACATACTTCTTCATTGATATTATTAAAAATGTGCTCAGGAGATCTTCACTCCCTTGGTCTTGTCACTTTAATTCCTTGTTCTTGAGTCAACAAAACCCAGTCTTACATTACACAGACATCTTGTGGCTCAATCTTCTTTTACAGCTACAATGAGTAAGTTTCCTCATCTCTTTTCTTGCTATTCTATACTGTATATGTTTCTACTGATTATATAATTGATAATTGATTGATTACATGTTGACTTTATGAGTTTGCATTATGATAAATGTCTTTATATTGGTTATGTTATACTGCTATTTTTTGTTAAGCCCTTGCCGTTTATAGTGTTGCTTTGTATATAAATGGAGTTCTATGTTGACTCCTTAAGCTTGCTAAACTTATGAACTTTGCTATGATCTCAGTCTTTGTTATGATCTCAGTCTGTCACTTTCCATACTGCTGCTTTCACATACCTATTTTAAGCCTTAGTTCCTCTATTTCTAAAGGCCAGGTTACCCTTTTCCCTTAGATCCCCAATATCAGAGTCAGCAGGTTTGTCCAGCTGGTCGAATGAGCAGCTGTCTCACCCTACTCCCTATATGAGGCCTGTTTCAGCTGAACATTTGACTGGGTACCGTCACTTTCACTTCCTCACACGTTGTGAAGAAACCTCTGATTCGCACCTCCTCCATCCAAACCCCTTTGTCCTATAATTTTATAATTACAATAAACTTCTTTTCTTGTTGACTCTGGCCTATTCCAATACATCTTATGTTAATATTTTGTAATGCATAATACTTTACTTTGGGGCATTCTCATGTCTCAAGATTTCTAACAACAATCCCATCACTCCTTCAGCCCAAATTAACACAGCTCCCCGTGCCTTCCTCTGTCTGTCAGTGGATCACCAGCTTTCAGCAGGTTTGTCCAGCTGGTCGAATGAGCAGCTGTCTCACCCTACTCCCTATATGAGGCCTGTTTCAGCTGAACATTTGACTGGGTACCGTCACTTTCACTTCCTCACACGTTGTGAAGAAACCTCTGATTCGCACCTCCTCCATCCAAACCCCTTTGTCCTATAATTTTATAATTACAATAAACTTCTTTTCTTGTTGACTCTGGCCTATTCCAATACATCTTATGTTAATATTTTGTAATGCATAATACTTTACTTTGGGGCATTCTCATGTCTCAAGATTTCTAACAACAATCCCATCACTCCTTCAGCCCAAATTAACACAGCTCCCCGTGCCTTCCTCTGTCTGTCAGTGGATCACCAGCTTTCTGACAGACAGGCAGCAGCTAGTGCGACTGGGAAAACTGAAATCCAGCACCCGCACCATCAGCACTGGCGCCCCCCAGGGCTGTGTCCTCTCCCCACTGCTCTTCTCCCTATACACGAATGGCTGCACCTCTAATGACCCCTCTGTCAAGCTCCTGAAGTTTGCAGACGACACCACACTGATCGGCCTCATCCAGGATGGTGATGAATCTGCCTACAGACTGGAGGTTGAACGGCTGGCTGTCTGGTGCAGCCTTAACAACCTGGAGCTGAACACGCTCAAGACAGTGGAGATGATAGTGGACTTCAGGAGAAACCCCCCTGCTCTCCCCCACTTACCATCATGGACAGCATTGTCAGAGCAGTGGAGTCATTCAAATTCCTAAACCACAATCTCCCAGGACCTGAAGTGGGACATTCACATAGACTCCATTGTGAAAAAGGCTCAGCAGAGGTTGTACTTCCTTCGCCAGCTGAGGAAGTTCAACCTGCCACAGGATCTGCTAAAACAGTTCTACACTGCCATCATTGAATCCATCCTCTGCACTTTGGTTTAGCTCAGCCACCAAATTTGACCTCAGAAAACTACAGAGGGTACTCCGGACTGCTGAGCGAATCATTGGCACAACACTCCCCACTCTTCAAGACCTGTACTTCTCCAGAGTGAGCAAAAGGGCAAAGTCAATCACTCTGGGCCCCTCACATCCAGCACACTCACTCTTTGAACTGTTGCCATCTGGTATCTGTTCTACATAGGAACAGTTTCTTCCCTCAGGCAATCCATCTGATGAACAATTAACACCATGGAACACACAACAATTAATTGCACATTTCACAATTGCACATACAAATTGTATATATTATATACTTCAATTGCTGGGATGGGTTGGCACTCCGTCCAGGGTGTATCCTGCCTTGATGCCCAATGACGCCTGAGATAGGCACAGGCTCCCCGTGACCCGAGGTAGTTCGGATAAGCGGTAGAAAATGAATGAATGAATGAATATACTTCAATTGCACATTTTCACACTTGCACATTTGTACATACAAATTGCCTATATTTGTATATGTATATTTCAACTGCACATTTCACACCTGTAAATGTGTACATACAATTTTGTCTATATTGTATATGTCATTCTGTTACACTGTGGAGCTTCTGTCACTAAAACAAATTCCTCGCATGTGAAAACATGCCTGGCAATAAAGCTCTTTCTGACTTCTGATTATTATTATTATCATTATTATAAAAATGTTTCCTCTAATGAGTAGAAGTCTTTGCAAAGTCAGCTTTCTATGAAAGACCATTTCCACCTTACAAATAAAACCTAATAATGAATAAAAACTTTTTGGGGAATAGAATTTTTCATTACTGCATTAAACATGGTTCTTTATGTCTGGTACACAGGTGTGTTTAATATACATCAAACATCCAACATAAAACCAGCATTAACTTCCTAATTGTTTTAAGATATTAAGATAAGTCACAACTACAAAACTTCAAAACTCTCTCAAATGTAATCACCTGCTTCTACATGTTTAATAGCTGCCCTTCAGTATCATTCATTTATTAATGCAGTTTTTATTCCCTAATTTATCTATTTACATTAACTCCACTGTATCACCTTCAGGTCAGAACATCCCAAAGTCCATATTAGAGTGTGTTCAGTTTCTCTCTAACACTGTAACAGTAGAACAGTTATATTCACATTTACTTACATTGCTTTACTGGATGCTTCAATCACAGGCATCATCTTCAGAACAACATCTTCTGTTATCTTATCTGTACTGAAATATTTACTCAGGTCAAATTCATCCAGCTCCTGTGCTGATGTCAGTAACACAAACACCAGAGCAGACCACTGTGAAGAAGAAAGTTCACTTTGTTTTCCAGATTTCAGGTAGAGTTGGATTTCCTCCACTAGAGAATTATCACCCAGTTCATTCAGACAGTGGAACAGATTGATGGATTTCTCTGTAGGAAGATCTTCACTGATCTTCTCCTTAATGTACTGAACTGTTGTCTTTATGATCTTCGAGCTACTTTTTGTCTTTGTTACTAAAACATGTAACAGTTTCCAATTGGACTCCAGTGAGAGACCCAGAAGAAAGCGAAGGAAAAGATCCAGACGTCCAGTCTGGCTTTGTAAAGTCTGATCTACAGCAATCTTGTGTACATGTGATATTCTACTTTCTTTCTTCCACCGGTAGGAGTATTGCTTCTGTATAAGAACATTTCTCTTCTCCTTCATGAAGGTCAGGTGCACATACAGAGCTGCGAGATGCTCCTGAATGCTCAGATGAACAAAGCAGTACACTTTACTCTGGTGAAGCCCAAACTCCTCTCTGAAGATCTGAGTACACACACCTGAGTACACTGCTGCTTCTCTCACATCAATACCACACTCTCTCAGGTCTTCATCATAGAAGATCAGGTTCCCTTTCTTCAGCTGCTGAAAAGCCAGTTGTCCCAGTTTAAGTAGCATTTCTTCATCACTCTCTGGCTTCTTTGAGTATTTTTCTCTTATGATGTTTGTCTGAATGATGAGGAAGTGTGTGTACATTTGAGTCAGAGTCTTGGGTATCTCTCCACGCTCTGCTTCACCCAACATTCTCTCTAGAACAGTGGCTGAAATCCAGCAGAAGACTGGGATGTGACACATGATGTAGAGGCTTCTTAATGACTTCAGGTGTGTGATGATATTATTGGCCAGGCTCTGATCACTGATCCTCTTCCTGAAGTACTCCTCCTTCTGTGGGTCATTGAACCCTCGTACCTCTGTGACTCGATCCACACACTCAGAGGGGATTTGATCAGCTGCTGCAGGTCTGGAGGTGATCCAGATGAGAGCAGAGGGAAGCAGATTCCCTTTGATCAGGTTTATCAGCAGCATAGGCACTGATGCTGATTCAGTTACATCACACACTCTCACTGTGTTCTGGAAATCTAGAGGAAAACGACACTCGTCCAATCCGTCAAAAGTGAACAGAACCTTTTCCAAACTGGACATTTCTGTTTCTTTTGTTTCCTTAAAAAAGACATAAAGGAGCTCCAACAGACTCAGTTTCTGGTCCTTCATCAAATTCAGCTCTCTGAAAGGAAGTGGAAATATGAAGTGGACATCCTGTTTTACTTTCCCTTCAGCCCAGTCCAGAATGAACTTCTGCACAGAGACTGTTTTTCCGATGCCAGCGACTCCCTTTGTCAGCACAGTTCTGATGGGTTTGTCTTGTTCAGATAAAGGGTTAAAGATGTCATTGCATTTGATTGGTGTTTCCTCTGTTGTTCTTCTCCTGGATGCTACCTCGATCTGTCTCACCTCATGTTCATTATTGACTCCTCCACTGTCTCCCTCTGTGATGTAGAGCCCTGTGTAGATCTCATTCAGGAGTGTTTGGGTTCCCAGGTTTATCATCACTCCATTCAAACACTGAAACTTCATCATCAGATTTAATTTTAACTTTTTCTGGGCCTCATTTCCAGCAGCAGATTCTGGGTCGTGCCTGTGATATGGAGAATCAGGAAGATGAGGTGAGACAAAGACTTTTATGATTAGACTTTAAATCACTATTTTCTGACAGGTCACCACAGATAGGTCTTTATAATGTTCTCACTATGTGTTTTCCTTCATCTACTGTATGCTTTCTATAATCTAATCACTCTGTAGTTATTAACAGCAGAGAGGTTTATAATATCAGTGTGTCAGTGTCACAGTCATGTTGGTTTTGATCTTACCCTGTATCTGTGATCTTCGTTTCTGTTCTGTTTCCTTTATTCTGTAGAACACTGTGAATGAAAATTGTAGTTGATCATTTCATCAGTTAACACTACAGTAGCGGTAGTTTTCTCAGTACTTAATACCACATGACTATGGAACATTATGAAACTGAAGAAAAATCTCTGTTCCTATTTTAACTCTAGTTATTCTAGGTTTATTTCTGTGTGTCTGTTAGAGATGTGACTAAATCCATGATTCTGAATGAACAGGTAATGTGTTCTAAACAGATACAAATACAGATACAGTTTATAAGAAATCATGTCAGAAAGGTTCACAGGTATAAAATCCCTAACTATAACCAGTATAACACTACAGCCTGAATGTGACACCAGTCCATCACACATAGGGGCAATTTATCTTCACAAGTCCACCTACTGGTATGTGTTTGGGAGGTGGGAGGAAATTGGAGAACCTGAAGGAAACCTACATGGAGAAGGAGAGAACATGTGAAATTCCACACAGACAGACACTGAGGACACTGGAACTGTAAAGCAGCAACATCTATAGGATTTATTCAATAATAAAAACACATTTGTAGCCTAGTGGTCTAGGTCCTGGACTATTGATGAGAAGGTTGTGAGTTTAAATCCCAGGTCTGCTACTGCAGGGCCCCTGAGCAAGGCAGGGAGTTGTCTAAAATGAGATCTAAATGTTAGACACTCTGGATACGGATGTCTGCCAAATGCCATAAATATAAACATTTCTGTCAATCTGCAGACAATTTCATGATCTTTCTGCATGACTTCATTCAGTGCTTTTCTCTGTCTCAGAATTGAGTCTCAGATTAAAGGATTAAGTTTCTGCTTTAATGCCCAGTACATGATTTAAAATGAAAAAACAGTCATTGCCTGTGTCCATATATTGGTATATACAATCACCATAAACACAACATTCTTCATGGACACAACACCAACCAATGGTGATCTTTTTCCCTAGAGTTTAAAACAAAAACATATCCTTAATTTATCTTTGATATTAATTTTAAAGTCAGTGTTGAATATTTACACTACATTTACAGCCAGACTTAAATTAACACTACATGATTTTCTGTGTGTAACTGAAAGTATTGTATTATCACTAAAACTTTATAGTATAATATAAATATCATACCTATTAAAACTGCAGCTAATTACTGTGTAAATAAAATTTACCACTGAGTGTATTAAACATCCCTCTTCATGTCTTACAGTAATCACACAATGGCTCTGTAGATTTCCTGATTCTGGTGAATTCTGGTGTAACTCTAGAAGATTCTTATGGCTGGGTATAATGTCACTGAATAAATGGTGCTAAGTGGTGGTCTAGTCTGCAATGACCAAACATACAGTGGACCTGTAGTCACTTAAGGCATACATACAAACATGAATTTCACTGCATTAAAAAACACACATCAAACTAAGTGTCATTTATTTTAAAAGATACCATAAGCTTGCTTTTCAAGAAAAAAAAATTTATAATTTCCCAAAAATAGACTTCAATATTAAGTATTTTATTACTGAATTTAAACACAGGCTTCATTATAGATCCTACTGTAATCGGTGTTTTAGTATTTAGATTGTCATCCTGTTTATCTAGATAAATTTCCCTTTAATTGTAACTTTAGCAGTGACATTAACATTGAGGAGACGTTACCTGTGTAGAAATGATGAATTTCCATCTTTAAACTTCAGAGGAACCGCCATAGACCCATCACTCTTCATGGAGATACAGCTGAGTGTTGGTGATTCTGATCTCTTTCTCTGGAGTTTACTGTACAACATTATACACAGTCCTTTAGTCATTTATATACACTCTTTATTTTAATTAATGTACAGTATATTTCCCTTTAAGTGTGACTTTAGCAGTGACATTAACAGTGTGGAGACGTTACCTGTGTAGAAGTGATGAGACTCTATCTTTAAAGTTCAGAGGACGATGCATAGACCGGTCACTCTTCATGGAGATACAGCTGTATGTTGGTGAGTCTGATCTCTTTCTCTGGAGTTTACTGTACAACATTATACACTTTAGTCATTTATATACACACTTCCTTTAGTCATTTATATACACACTTTATTTTACTTACATTAAACAATACATTTTTACTGTGAATTAGTGACTGTTAGATGTGTATAGTTATATACTGTAATAGTAAAACATTTTGTTAAATCATTTCATATTTACTAATAATAATTTAGATGTGAATATTTAATGACTAGAACACAAGGATGTTGTAGATTACCAGTTGTTTAATGGTGTAGAAACATTATCTGTGTCCAGATCAGGAGTCTCCATCTTTAAACATTAGTAAAGTTTACACACAAACACACAGCTGAGTCCTGAAGAATCTGATCTCTTCTGATGGAATGGATCACACTCCTAGAAAACACACAAACAAATTAAATTATTACATGAATTTTTATATCTTTATCGTTAAAAAATGCCCTCATTGATTTAATTAAAAGAAATTCTTTGTTTATGTAGCAAAGTGAGTGAGTTGGTTATTACACTAGAAATGTTGGCGAGTTAAAATGGTTGAACTCAACGTGCACCTTGTATTATCCAGTGAATAAGTGTTGTAAACCGGAGTTGATGATTATGGTAATTCTGTTGTATAAGCAGTGGATCATGTGAACACGTTCATGTGAAGTCTCACATGAGGTAAAGAGTGAGACTCTCACACACACACATGCACACACTCACAGTGACTGTGTATTTTACATTTAGCTTACCTCAATGACCCATGTTTTATTAGTTTAATAGCATTAGTTTATTATTAATTTGTGATGCAATATATTTGGCACTTCACTATGACTGAATAATTGATCAATTTTATCAGCGTGTGGCTTGACTGCAGTAATTTAGTTTTTACTATTGACACTGCACCTCTTTTGCACCTGTGTTGTGATCTAGAGAACGCCCTAGATTTCATGATTTTCGCCTACATGACATACCCACCTAAAAAGTGGTACAGCTCCCAAATACTCAGGGGTGTGCCTGGTCTCATTGGAAAGAAGACAATCTCTAGATACAAGTGTCAGGGTGATTCTAGGCCTTACTGACACAGAGTTACAGAGGCTAGAATGGAGGGTTTCATTTCCGCCCAAATAATTTTACTGTAAAATGATTAAAATACACTACTGTAAACACATACCAGGAGCTAATGAACAACTCAAGGTCATAGCCACATGTCTTAGCTTTCACCAAAAAAAATTGAAGTCAAAAGACCCAAAAATGGATTTTATATGATTTTTTTTCTACAGATATGTCTGTGCATTTTTGTTTTTTTTGCCCATTTTTTGCCCCCAAATAAACCTTGTTTACGAGAGTAAACAAGAGTTTGAAAGGCCTATAACCTTTTAACCTCTTTAACTACACCACTAGGCAGTAGTATCTGCTCAAAAAACACAGGCCTTCTCTGTGTGTGCTCTAGGATTGCGCAATACAGCTTGAGAATTGCGTCATGCCCACTTTCACAGCGCTCTAGCTGGCAGCCCCTCCCTGCCAGATGGCCCGTGTCGCACCTCGTTGGAATCGTCTCCTTATTGGCTAAAGAGATATCAGGGTCCCGGATCATGAAATTGCTACTGGCTGGAACAACTGTCAAACAAACGGAGGGTGTTCCGAATAGAATGGAGAGCCATCATTGGCTTCTAAGCTGTCTATCTCTGCTCTACGAGCACCGATTGGCTCATGTGAGGACTTGTTTGATTCCTAAGAGTCTGGACTACTTGTAGTTTTCTAAGCCTCCAATGAGAAGTGAGAGCCCAAACAATGGACGGAAGTGAACTACCGCTTACGGTTTTCGGTCAGAAAAGTAATTATTGCGAAGCGACCAAAGCGATTTGGATTAAAAGGCTTACATATTCCGATTCCTTGGACTCTTGGGGATTTATTAGAAATGTTTGTTTTGGAAAATATTACCCCAGTGAAGAAAGGGAAGCGTTTAAAGGTGATAAGACAACTGGACTAGCGCCGCCTAGTTCAGGTGACGATCAACTTGATTACAATTGTATGACGGCTATAAATCATATTATGCTTTGTGTGTGGGCTTAATAAAATCCTGAGAGTCTAAGCTTTCAAACAATATAAAATTTAACCGTGTATTTAGAAGATTTAATGCTTAAAAGTTACAATGAAGTTGATGCAGCCTCATCCCCTAGCGGTAGCGTTCCGCCGGCGGGACGGTGTTACGATAACTGGTAGGTGTTTGCTTAAAGGGAACAGAAATGTACCCATTAAGCACATCCTGTCTTTTTGAATTTAATGAATTGTATCTTAATTTAAATACTTTATTCTTTTGAAATAAAGTTGCATATTATTGTCTGAGAAATTAACATTTTATTTTAACATAACTTTTCCTAATGAAACATGTGACTTGAACTCAACAGAATATCTTGAAGGAGATTTGGTGAGCTTAATAGGTACGTTTACCCTAATATCACCATTTAGGTGTTAAGGTTTTTCTTCTAAATATTTTTGTTTTATTTTATAACCAAAAAAACTCCCAGAAGGGAGTAACAACCTAAAGAGACCCTACACATAATGATATCTAGTGGTTATATTTAGATTTTTTTTTTAAATATTAGTGTTTTTTATACAGGAATTCAGCATTAACAGTGCAATACTGTAGTTATTTTATTTTATTTTCCATTTTTTTAATTTGCAAAATGGAAAATAATGCATGTGCCTGTGTTCAGTAGTTTCCTGCTTTGTTCAGTTTTTTTTATTTATAACACTCATTTTATCAGCAACAGGTTTCAGAAAAAAAAAAGACTGTTGTAATTTTACTTCATTTACAGTTTAATTTTATTAACAACAAAGGTTACATTTATTTATTTATTTATTTATTTATGATTCCTGATGATATTTGTTGTTGTTTCTCCTTCCTGGAATTTGAAACCAGACACAAATAAAGATGATTTTACACAATACTATAACTCACCGTTAGTAAAGTCCTTGTTCTGAGACATTAATGTCACAGTTTCTGCCGCATTAAATATGTTTAACTTGTCTGAAGGCTTCTTAAAATGGAGTCGAAACATAGAGTGAGACCTACTATTACTTTCGAAATAAATATGTGTCGTTTCAGGTGTCGTTGTCATGTGTCATGTGTCGTTTCAGGATGAGTCGACTCTTTGAGCCGTCTGCTTTAGTGATTCGGAGGGAGTTGAAAAACTAACAATGAGTAAAATAGTTCTTTCACAAACTCTTGAAACAAATTGATTAAATACAAATGTCCTGATTGTGTTCAGAGACAACACATACTAAGATCACAGTATGTGTTGACAAAATTTGTCAGACTGTATATTTATAATCACACTCTCCAGTGTCACCCATATGAGGATGAGGTTCCCCTTTGAGTCTGGTTCCTCTCAAGGTTTCTTCCTTTATCATCTAAGGGAGTTTTTCCTCCCCACAGTCACCTGAGTCACCTCAGACTTCCTTTGGTATAAATACAAACACATTTAAATATATCTAATATTAATCTTTTTTTAAATTTTGTATTATATTAATCTTTATATTATTCTTTATAATAACTTTTGTTCTATGTTTATGTTCTTTAAAGCTGCTTTGAGACAATGTCAATTGTAAAAAGTGCTATACAAATATATTTTAATTGAATTGAATTTAACACAAAATATGTACTGAAAAATTGAACGCACAATGTGTTGCTAGTAAACATATTATCTATATTTTTTCGAGATATGTCCAACAATGGTGTATTATGGTGATGTGTGCATGTCATATGTGCATCCCCCCGCCAAAATAAATAAATAAATGAATAAATAAATAAATAGAAGGAGGACAAGTATATGATATTTCACCAAAGAACATGACTTTACTTGTATACCGAAATACAGTTACTAATAATAGATAATAGATAATAATGTTAACTAATGAACCTTATTGTAAAGTGTGACCCAATTATTTGTGTTTTATTAAGTGTGACCCAATAAAAACACGTCAACACGTGTTTTACAATCATTTACCCCACCATGGGCAATGCTGAAGTCACTGTTACAAAGTGTACAGTGTGCATCATTATGTTTAACGCTTATAAGACAGGGGGACACTTTTGTGTAGTCTGGTGTAAAATGTGTCTTATACTGTGTTTTTTGGGGCTCTCTCCCTCTGCCATGGGCCATGATGGTGTAAAATGTGTCTTATACTGTGATTTTTTTGTGGCTCTCTCCCTCTGCCATGGGCCATTATGGTACTTCTGTTTCTAGATACACTGATTAATTAGGTTTTGGGAGAAGAGATAAAAGCCCGCCCACACTGACAATTGATTGGCTGACTTACTGAAACAGGCCAAATAGGACGCTCTCTGTCTTATAAGCGCTTAATGGGGCACACACACACACTAGCACACACAGGCAAGGTCTCTCGCTCCCCCTCCCTCTTTGTCAAACATGCACGCTCTTGCTCGCTTGCTCTAGATTCTGGGAGATTGTAAGTAATTTGCAGGCATCAGGGAGCTGCTATCAATATGCAGGAGACTCCCGGAACATCCGGGACACACTCAAGAAAATGAAACACGGCTGTCCTTGGTTCATAGAATGTAAATAAATTAGAATTATATAATTATCTTAAGTTTGTGCATTAAAATTAAAATATTTGTTTTGACAATTTATAAAAAGTAATTTTCAAATTTACACAATTCACTCACGTTAAATGAATGAAACAAAGTTTTGTTGCTTCTGCAGTAACACACGTTGATCAGCAGATGGAGCACATGCGCAGATAGAACGCATATGGTTTAATTTTCTCTTCTGTTTAACGTTAATTTTGTGCAGTTCGTTTTGTGTTTATGCGGAGACACAGTTAAGATACTTTACTTACTAATATGAAAATATTTTTTTTCAATTGTTAATTAGTAGCAGTTTCCACATTTATGTGTTAACAGATGGCCGGGGTTAGCATGAAATGGTCGAAGATTTGCCTTTCATTGGTGAATTTAAGAACAGATGTCCAGCCCTCTTTAATGAAGTAAGTCTCTGTAAAGTCAGCTATAATTACTTACATGGTTGTTGTAATTTTAAATTTTGAAGGATTCTTCACGTTTATTTGGTTGGTTCATTTGTGGTAGTTATATGTGATTTGTAAGTGTTGAAGACATACTGTAAGGACTGTCGCAAATGTAACACTAGCTATATCGATTTGTTGTTTTAAAACTGTATTAGGTGTCTGTGGCATTCAGTAGGATTACAAAGATCCCTTTGGTGTCCAAATTCATGAGTCAGCTCGATCATTTCTCAGCTCAGCTCATCAGTGTTTTCAGCAGGACAGAAGATCAACAACATCATGTCAGTTATGGATCAGGTATGTTCTCTAAACTCATCATTTTATATCTGCCCATATTTCTCTCTCTTTCAGTTATTATGCACTCAGCCTCACTTTATGAAACCATGTTTTTTTTCCTCTTAATTAAAACACTAAAGGTAATAATGGTTGAGGTAAGAATAAATAATGGCAGAATTATCTTTTTTTTTTCCTCTGTGAAATGCATCTAAATCCTGGCATATATCTGAGTTCAAATGCAAAACCCTCTATAAGCCACCTTAGTCAAAAGAAGGTGGATTTAGAGAGTATTGCATCTGAACTCTTTATGTAATTACATATTTTTGTATTTCAATTTTTAAGGATGTTGAAAATGATGAAGCCCAAACCTCGATGCGCAACACCACCCTAGGAATCTACGTCATCAAACCTGAAGGGGTATATGCCACAAACCCTTACCAAGATGTTGTCATCATCGTTGAAGGCATCAAAATACTTGAAAACCTAAACAATGTTGCCAAAGCGTGTTCTATGATGCTTGGTCTAATTTATGCATTAAGCTTGGCCTACCCACAAGACTTCAGATACACATTTGAAACATTTTAAAAGCTTTTTATGGAGCTAGATGCCAACAAGCTGTCAAACAAGGTCCATGTCCTGAAAAATAAACTTCTTTTGTAAGTATTAACTTGAGGCAAGGTTCAAGAGGTGGTACTTATGTTTCCTCAATGGTGTCACACTGTTGGCTTGTTACAGTACATTTGTTCCAGGACTGACCATGTTACACTTTTTTTCCATTATTGATCTTGTTTCAAATAAATGCTTAATTTTTTCCCAAGTTGAAGGAGGCACAGACTGCACACGATTTTGCACATATTATTCTTGTTAAAAATGTGTAGAATTAAACCCTACAGTATGCTTAAATTGCAATAGGAGTAAACAGTGAGACAGTGCTCAACAGATGTTGTACAAATCAGTTAAAAATGTGTAAAATTTAAACTAAATAAAGTAATGCAAAGCAAAAAAATGATTTTTAATTTGTTTGAATGTATAATTATATTCAGTTGAATTTAAATTAAATAAAATCAGTTGAACTTAATTGAGTTAATAGTTTAAAATAAAACAAGATTGTTAATCTGATTCAACTTAACAAGATTGCATTAATTTTGTATAGAAAACTTAAGTTTACTGAAATAGATAATGTTACTTAAAATCAACAGCACACAGTTACATGGAACCTGTTGGCATAAAAAAGTTAATTAAATCCAGCATATCATTTTTTGAGTGCACTTGGGATGTCTGGTTATGGGTAACCAGGATTTATTTATTTTTTCCAGCTTTTGAATTTGAAAATGTTTTCTTTGAATGAAGTTTGAATTTTCTCGACTTCTCAAATTTTCTCGATTTCCCCGAAAATGAAAAACACTCGATACACCTGTTTACAGAATAAATACTTTCAGAGAGCAAAATGTAAAGAAATCTATGTTAAAACCACATTATGTCAGTATACTATAGTGATTTTCTACAAACATTCTGTATGTTTTGTTCATGAGCAACTGAAGACAGGAGACTGCAAGGACTGTATACAAACCTGGTTAAACCTGTTTTACAGGTAAGCTTGTACTCTACCTCACACACAGCTGATTTTACACGGGTTTTATTTACAATATATCTGTGTTCTTCTTATATAAAGTCATTTATAATAAAGACTTAACTCACCTTTAGTCAACGGTCCTTGTTGTGTGACATTAATACCTCTGCACTATTTTCTTGACTTTTCCAATCGCTCCACAAAATGTAGTTGAGGTTGAGAGAAAAACTCTTTCACTTTAGGAAGGATGAGTCGTGTGTTTGGCTGATCACAACAGGTGATGTGTTGTTTGGGAATGAGTCGACTCTTTGAATCGGCTCTTTGGCTGAATGTTGAAAGCTGACTAGCAAATTTCTCTAAAAAGGAGACTGTGGTAAAGTTTCACATTCACATATTCTGATTTTTCTCTTTAATAGTTTTAGTACCTTTTTAGGCTCAAAAAGGGTACAAATTGTGTATTATTGCTATACAAAACCATAACAACCGGCTTCAAAGTTAAACAGTTATCAACCTTTTAATTAATTTTTATTTAAAAAAAAAACAAAAAACTTTTTAATGGTTAAAACTGGTTACACTCTATTTCATTGTTTAGTGAGTTTTACTACTACAGATTTTAAATCTTTTATTCTGTTCAATTGTTCAATTGTTCCCCAAATAAATAAATAAATAAATATAATTTATATTTAGATATATTAAAAGTCTACAATCTTCTAATTATACTGTATATGATGCATATATATATATATATATATATATATATATATATATATATATATATATATATATGCTTAATTTTGTTTAATTATTAAATATTCTGACTAATAATCAGACTTTAATATTACTCCTCTTACTTTTTCAGGTTAATAATTTACTGAAATGTAATTTATTTTGATTTGAGGAAAAAGCAGTGTCTAAAGGCTTTAACCAATAATTCAAAACAAGTATAGTAAAATATCTTTTCTACACTTTATACTTCTATTACACTCTTGGCTTTGGAAATGTAACTGTTAACGAGTTTTATTTAATCCATTTATAAATTAGTTTTTACTGCAATCTGCTCCTATGCACTGTGTGAGAAAAATTGTGTATAACTTATAACTGTGTTTTCATCTTACCTTAGATCACCTAAGATCTCTAATTAAATCCCAGATAGCAATTATGTTGGAGCCACATGTGGGTATTATCTGGCACATATGGCCTAGATGTGGCGTGGCTGAACAGATATGGGCCAAATTGTGGCCATATTTGTTTTGCCATAACTTTAAAATCTGTGGGAAATGCTCTCTTGGTTCAGAACTCATTTTGAGGTTTATTGCTCAGATAACAATGAACACATGAGAATCATGTGGTTGAGCTATGGCACACAGTGAGAAACACCGACTTGTGGTAAACATTTGGCTTATAGGTGGAAAAACACAGGAATCCTGAAATCAAGTGCGGCAGACATCCGCAGTTCCACAACTCAGGTTGCGATGCATGGGGATGTGGTAGCTCAGTGGTTAAGGTGTTTGACTACTGATCGGAAGGTCATTGGTTTGAATCCCAGGTCCACCAAGTTGCAATTGCAGGGCCCCTGAGCAAGGCCCTTAACCCTCAATTGCTCATGTGTATAAACTGAAATTAAAAAAATGTAAGTCACTCTGGATAAGAGTGTCTGCTAAATGCTGTAAATGTAAATTTTCCTTTCTATTGGTGGAGTGAGACTACAGCACAAATCTGACTGTGACACGGGCAGCGGGTGGCATTTCTGCTTTCCTCACGACTGGCTACGTTCAGGTAAGTGATTGGCACTTTAAAGTCATATAATTGAAATATGCAGCATTATGTGTCAATATTGCATGTTATTAAGTGTTTAGTTATTAGTTTAATTGAGGAAGGGGTCAAATTAGCTAATATTTTCCTCAGTTTAACAATACAGTTTAATGTACGCTAAGGGTCCAGTGGTTTGCCGTTTTAAATTCCGATGTTTTTGGCTATAAATCAACAGTACGTACACAAAGTATTGTCATGTGCAGGGGCGGTTCTAGAACTTCTTTAGTCAAGTCAAGTCAGGTCAACTTTATTTATAGAGCACATTTAAAAACAACAGCTGTTGGCCAAAGTGCTGTACAGAATTAAAGCATACAGTATAATAAAATACAAAACAAAATGCAAAGGTCAACATAGGACACAACGACAGATAATAGACTAAGGTTATACCAGTGAGCTTACCTATGATCATAGGCAACAGTAAAAAGATAAGTTTTAAGAAGAGCCTTAAAATCTGCGTATGTTGGTGCTGTTCTTATATAGGGTGGTAACTTGTTCCATAACTGTGGAGCAGCCACTGAAAAGGCGTGATCACCTTTCCATTTCAGTCGAGTCCTAGGAACAGTCAACTGAAGACCACCAGTTGCCTGAAGTTCCCTAGAGAAATTACATTGTAACAGAAGATCAGAGATATATAGGATGGAGCCAATCCATGGAGACCCTTATAGACAAACAGCAGTGTCTTAAAATGAATACGGAATTTAACTGGAAGCCAGTGAAAAGAGATCATCACTGGCGAAATATGTTCCCTCTTCCTTGTTCCAGTTAACAATCGAGCAGCAGCATTTTGGACAAGTTGAAGATGAGACAATAGAGACTGTAAAACACCCAAGTACAGTACATTACAATAATCTAATCTGGATGAAATAAAAGCATGTATTACAGTCTCCATGTCTTTTGATGTTAAGAATGACTTCATCTTTGCAATGTTCTTTAACTGATAAAAACAA
>NC_083475.1:1661404-1808904 GCF_030014155.1 Tachysurus vachellii
CTTCTAACCACAGCATTGATCTGTTTATCAAAAGTCAAGGCAGAATCAAAAGTAATGCCTAAGTTTCTGGCATGTGAATGATGATTATTAGCTAGAGGTCCCAGTTTACTGGCCACTACCTCCGTAGAAGCAGGGGAGCCAAAGATTAAGACCTCAGTCTTAGACTCATTTAACTGAAGGAAGTTGGCAGACATCCACTCTTTGACCTCTCTCAGACAATCAGACAGACACTGTAAACTGGAGACGTCCTTTGGGTGCATGGGAACATAACACTAAGTATCAACTGCGTAACAGTGGTATGAAACATTGTGCCTCCTAAATATTGCATACAAAGGAAGAATGTATAAAGAAAATAGAGCAGGACCCAAAATTGAGCCCTGCGGGACCCCATGCAAAACTGGTGCACAAGATGATGAATATTTACCAATCCCTACAGAGAGGGTTCGATCCTTTAAATAGGATACAAACCAATCTAAAACACGTCCTTGAATCCCAATTTGCTGTAAGCGGTTTAAAAGAATGCCATAAGGTCTAGCAGGATTAAAACTGCACAATTTCCAGAACCAACAATCAACAATAAGTCATTTAGAACTTTCAGCACTGCAGATTCCGTACTGTGTTGAGGTTTAAAGCCAGACTGATATTTATCAAAATCACCATTTTCCTGTAGAAAGGAAGAAATCTGATTAAACACAACCTTCTCCAAAACTTCTGATAAAAACGGTAATTTAGAAATGGGACGGTAATTATTTAGATCTGTTGAATCAAGATTTGTTTTTTTAAGTAGTGGCTGTACAGTGGCATGTTTAAAATAGGATGGGACTATACCACTGATTAAACTGCTATTAATTATTGACAGTAAACTAGGACTAATAGAGTTGAGTGTCTCTATTAAAAGACGAGGAGGGACAACATCCGACGAAAAAAAGGTGGGCTTCAATTTATGGATGACGTGCACCAAATAACTGTGAGACACTGGAGTAAATTCAGATAGATATATGGTATTTTATGTGGACTGAGGGAAGTCCAGAGAGGAGGGAACAATACATACTGTATGGACTGAGGGAAGTCCAAAGAGGAGGGAACAATACATGATCTTATACCATTGATTTTGTCAGTAAAAAACTTAAAGTTTTCACAGGCCATAGGAGATGGATCTGGATATAAATTAGACATCGGATTTAGAACGCTATTGATGGTATTAAATAATATTTTTGGGCTATAAGCGTTCTTAGCAATGAGATCAGAGAAGTAATTTGCCTTTGCAATTTTAAGTTTTTTGATAGTGAATCATACACTCTTTAATGCAATCATATGATACTTGTAATCTATCCCTCTTCCACTTTCTTTCTGCTTTCCTCTACTTCTGTCTAATCGCCCTAGTTTTGTCATTAAACCAAGGATGTACACAACTTCTAGGTCTTTTCAATTTAAAAGGTGCAACAACATCAAGTATATTTGAACATAGCCCATTAAAACTTATTAACTAACTCATTGGGATTAGCACCAGGACAGTTAGACTCAATTTGATGAGTTTTAGAGGAAATAGAATAAGCATCTCTTCATTTGAATATATTGTCTTCTGGTAAAGTAGGTTCCTGACTTTTGTATACTATCTGCTTAACTCACTTTGTTCTAGAGTAGTGTGATTTGAATTGTTATATTCTATACCATTGTTGATTTTTATAGTGTTGGTCCTTGTTGTTCTCTCAGCTGATTAATCAGGAGTAGTTTCAGTCTACCTTAAGGTGTGAATTGGGGGCAGGACTTACCTATTTAAATTGAAGGTGAACCAGCCTACTCTTCAGTGTGCTTTAACTCTCTTCATTTGAATATATTGTCTTCTGGTAAAGTAGGTTCCTGACTTTTGTATACTATCTGCTTAACTCACTTTGTTCTAGAGTAGTGTGATTTGAATTGTTATATTCTATACCATTGTTGATTTTTATAGTGTTGGTCCTTGTTGTTCTCTCAGCTGATTAATCAGGAGTAGTTTCAGTCTACCTTAAGGTGTGAATTGGGGGCAGGGGTTACCTATTTAAATTGAAGGTTCAAACCAAAAAGTGGTTTGTAAGTATCTCTCTCTCTCTCTCTCTCTCTCTCTCTCATTGTAAACTTTGTGTCTAATACTGTTTTGCTATATTCTACCATACCTTAATTCTCACTCTTGACTGCAAATATGTGCCTTAAACCCATCTCTGTACTCAATTCCTACACTCGCAGACACTCTTGTCCACAGAGCAGAGGTCACAATCCCAGTAACCTCATCTACCCTCCTCTGTTGTGTAAGTCTCAAACAGTGGTGGTAGGTGGGCTCTGGAATTGCCAGTCTGCTGTGAAAAAAGCTGATTTTATCTCTGCTTTAACTTCCCATTACTCCTTTGATTTTCTTGCACTAACAGAGACCTGGATATCCCCAGAGAACACTGCTACACCAGCTGCTTTATCCTCTGCCTATGCTTTCTCTCACTCACCACGAGAAACAGGCAGGGGTGGTGGTACAGGTTTATTGCTGTCAAAGAAATGGTGCTTTACACCTCTCCTCTTGTCTCATTTAACCATCTCCTCTTTTGAATTCCATGCCATTTCAGTTACCTCTCCAATTAACCTTGTTATCATTGTTGTTCACCGCCCTCCTGGTCTCCTAGGTGACTTCTTGGAAGAAATGGACACACTGCTTAGTGCTTTCCCTTCTGATAGCTCCCCCCTGACAGTGCTTGGTGACTTCAACCTCCCCTCTGACAAGCTACATTCTTCTTCCCTCCTGTCTTGACTCATTCACACTCACACTCAACAGCTACATCCCCACACACAAAGGAGGCAATGTGCTGGACCTGGTTTTCACCCGTCCTTCTCCAGCTACAGACGTGACTGCTACCCCACTACACGTCTCTGATCATCACCTGGTATCCTTTACCATCACTCTCCCTACCCTACCTAAAACTACCTCTCACCCCCTCGCTCTTACCCGCCGCAACCTTTACTCTGTCTCCCCTTCTTCTGTAGCTTCTGGAACTCTTTCTTCCCTTCCTGATCCTGAGTCTTTTTCCTCACTGCCCTTGGACTCGGCCACAGATACTTTCCTCTCATCTCTTTCCTCAACTATGGACTTCCTCTGCCCAATGTCCACTAAACCCAAGAAAACTTCTTGTTCTGCTCCTTGGCTTTCAGATGTGCTGCGCAACAATCGAAGAGAGCTAAGATCATCAGAGAGAAAGTGGAAGAAATCACAACTTGATGCAGATCTTGATTCTTACCGAACACTCATGGCCAAGTTCTCCTCAGATGTGACTTCTGCCAAGACTTCCTTCTACAAGGAAAAGCTTGAAGCTTCCTCACATGACTCTCGGAAATTCCACAACATCATCTCTTCTCTGCTCAACCCCCCGGCTCCACCTTCTTCATCCTCCCTGACTGCAGAAGACTTTGCTTCTTTCTACCAGGAGAAGATTGAGGAAATCTGCCGGAACTTCACTTCAGCTCCGACTGCACTTACATCTCAGAGTATGGACTCCCCTACACCTTTGTTGTCACATTTCTCAACTGTAACAGCAGAAGAGATTCTAAAACTCATCCAGTCTTGCAATCCTACCACCTGCCCATTGGATCCACTCCCTTCCACTTTGCTCCAGACCATCTCGCAAGACCTTCTGCCCTTCATTACAACTATCACCAATAGATCCATAGCATCTGGTCAGGTACCAACTACCTTCAAGAGAGCAAGGGTTATTCCCATCCTGAAGAAACCTGCTCTGGATCCATCAGACATCAGTAACTACAGACCGGTATCACTTCTCTCGTTTCTTTCAAAAATTCTTGAACGCATTGTCTTTAATCAACTGTCTGTCTATCTCTCACAGAACAACCTCCAAGACCCCAACCAGTCTGGCTTTAAAGCAGCTCATTCCACAGAGACAGCCCTTTTAGATGTCTCTGAGAAACTACATGCTGCTAGATCAGCCAATCTCTCATCCGTCCTTATCCTCCTTGACCTTTCAGCAGCGTTTGATACGGTCAACCATAAGACTCTCTTAGCCACCCTCAGGAGTCTTGGGATTTGCGGATCAGCTTGGGAATGGTTCGCTTCCTACCTGGAAGGATGCTCATATCAGGTAACATGGAGGGGAGTGACATCTGCTCCACGCAGACTCTCCACTGGCGTCCCACAAGGCTCAGTACTTGGTCCTCTTCTTTTCTCCCTGTATACTCACTCTCTTGGTGAAGTTATTTCCGCACATGGGTTCTCTTACCACTGCTATGCTGATGATACACAACTTATCTTCTCTTTCCCACCCGCAGATGCCACAGCTTCTGACCGGATCTCTGCATGTCTGGCAGAAATTTCATCATGGATGACTGCTCATCAGTTAAAGCTTAATCCTAGCAAAACTGAGCTGCTCTTCATCCCAGGTGATTCATCCCCAGGTCATGATCTTGCTATATCCTTGCACAACGATCTGATCTCCCCTTCAGCCACAGCTCGCAACCTTGGGGTAACCATGGACAATCAACTGTCCTTTTCCTCTCATGTTGCTAATGTGACTCGCTCATGTCGGTTTCTTCTCTACAACATTAGAAGGATTCGACCATTTCTGTCCACACAGGCTGCTCAGGTACTTGTTCAGTCTCTTGTTATTTCTAGACTGGATTACTGCAACGCACTGTTGGCAGGTCTACCTATGAACGCAATCTGTCCTCTGCAAATGATCCAAAATGCAGCTGCCCGGCTTGTTTTCAACCTGCCAAAGTTCCCTCATACCACCCCGCTGCTGCGATCCCTCCACTGGCTTCCGGTAGCTGCACGCATCAGATTCAAAACACTGATGCTGGCCTACAAAGCCAAAAATGGACCAGCTCCCTCTTACCTCAAAGCCCTCATAACTCCTCGCACTGCACCCCGCACCCTCCGATCTACCAGCACTGCTCGACTGGTTCCACCATCTCTCAGGGTAAGAGGCAAGTATACTACAAGACTCTTCTCTGTACTGGCACCAAGGTGGTGGAACGAACTTCCCCTAGAGGTCCGGACAGCTGAGTCACTGGCTATTTTCAAGCGGCGGTTGAAGACCTACTTATTCAGGAAACACTTCAACTAGCACTTCTTTCATTATCTTTTGCAAACAAAAAAAAAAACACACCTTTGACACTTTCATTGTAACTTTGAACAAATGTTTTAAACTCATGGTATCTTAAGTATGTAACTTAGTGAGACAGCATTAATGTATTCAATGTTAGAGATTTAAGCACTTATGTACGTCGCTCTGGATAAGGGCGTCTGCCAAATGCTGTAAATGTAAATGCATCTAAGAATTTTTTAGATGTAGATGAATTAAAAGAACGGGCATACCGGCCCACCGAGGCCATATGTGGTACCAAATTAGGAACAGCTATGTTAAAAATAATAGACTTATGATCAGACAGGAAAAATTCTTTGATGCCAACATCACTTACTAAAAGACCATAGGATAAAATTAAATCAAGTGTGTGCCCTTGGTTATGAGTGGGACCAACAACAGATTGTATAAGGTTAAAAGTGTCCATAACTTGGAGAAATTCTTTTACCATAGGCTTTGAAGGACAACAGACATATATGTTAAAATCGCCCAATATCAAAAGCCTATCTGCATTTGGCACAACAGAAGATAAAAAACACGAAAACTCACATATAAAATCCTTATTGTACTTGGGGGGTCTATAAACAAGTATACATAACAGTGGGTTGCGGCCGTCCAACTTAAATATCTGGACTTCAAAACTAGAAAACAATTCCGAAGCAAGTAAACGGCATTTTAAATTATTTCTATAAATAGTAGCTAAGCCCCCACCGCTACCAACTGACCTTGACCTGCTAAAAAAGTTATAATCTTTAGGACAAGCTTCAGAGAGTGGGCCAAGTTCACCGGCATTTAGCCACGTCTCAGTCATAAAAAGAAGGTTCAACTCCTGAGATAAAATTTGTTCATTAATGGCAAATGTCTTGTTTGAGATCGATCTTACGTTTAGCAATGCCATCCTTACTACAGTTTCCTGATGAGTGAATCGATGGTAAAATGCTGTTGAATTATGTTGAATCTCTGACGACGGGGATTAATCCAATGAATGAAGGTTGCGGGGATTTACTCCTCTTTTATAGACTCGTAGTCTAGGAGCAGTACACCTTATCGAGAGCACTGATCCTAGTTGTTCCGGATAAACAAACACAGCGCCAATGGGTCAAAACAGGCTCCATCACCTGGCTGTGATGTCAATTGAAAATGTATTTAATTCCATAGATCAGGACAAACTTATTAATCATTTTGCCTCCATGAAAGATAGGATACAGCTTAATAATACCATCTAAATATTAACTGCAAAGTAATTCACAAATCCAGGGAATTTGACACTCATGAGGTTTGTTGTCACAACCAGGGGAGGAACGAGACAGACCTGTTCACAGGATAGCTTCAAATGAAAGGGGTTTAATAAATAATGAAGACAACACAGTAAAATATGATAACTAAAACAATACAAATGATGACACTTAACAATGACTAACCATAACTAATGATTCCGTGCTGCCATCGGCAATGCGGCTCACTTAAATACAAAAGACAATGCGACACAATTAGGAACAGATGTGGAGACTGGGAGGAGCAGACGAAGACGGGGCAGACATGTGACGAGGAACATAAACAAAGGCACATGGCCAAAAGTACGGGCTGAGTCCTGACAGTACCCCCCCTTGAGGCGCGGCTCCCGAAGCACCAAATCCCGACGAGGTCCAGGAGGGGGGGCGAGGCACACGGTGAGGTAGGTGAGGAGAGCAAGGCACACAGCAAGGCCAGTGAGGGGAGTAAGGCACACGGAAAGGTAGGTGGGAGGAGCAAGGCAAACAGCGAGGTAGGTGAGGGGAGCAAGGCTCACGGCGAGGCAGGTGGGGGGAGCAAGGCTCACGGCGGCTCAGCGACGTCCACAGCCGAGCAGAAGGGCAGAGCAACGTCGACAGCCTAGCAGAAGGGCCGAGCGACGTCCACAGCCGAGCAGAAGGGCCGAGCGACGTCCACAGCCGAGCAGAAGGGCCGAGCGACGTCCACAGCCGAGCTGAAGGGCTGAGCAACGGACAGAACAGTCCAGGGGGAGAAGAAAAAAAAACCCGGTCCAAGCTAGAAGCTATCCTGCTGGGTCTTAATTTGCGACACACTTAGGAACACGTGTGGAGACAGGGAGGAGCAGACGAAGGCGGGGCAGAGTCCTGACAGTTGTACAATGTTATGCTATTCAAATTGCTGTTCAAATAGTTTACAAGGTTGTGTTTTGTGTCTGTTTCTCCCACAAAAGCATGTTTTTCAAATGAAAACATATTTCTATAAGCCCACCATAGTAGTGTTCATTATTTAATTGGAGACATTCTTTTAAAAATGTATGTGTCACGGAGACCGGACCGACAAAATATTATGTCTTCTCAGAACTTGGAAACATTCCAAGGACTGTCAACGTCAACTTCCCCTGCTGCATCTCCCTTTTTCTTTGTCTCAAAAAAGGATGGTGGGTTGCGACCCTGCATGGACTACAGAGGGCTGAACAAAATCACCACAAAATTCTGCTATCTTCTCACTCACTTCGCACTAAAAAGCTCCGAAACGCAAATATTTTCACCAAGTTCGGCAGCGCCCACAATCTGATACGTATTTGAAAAGGGGACAAATGGAAGACAGCTTTTGTGACCCCTACCGGCCACTGGGAATATTTGGTAATGCCATATGGCTTGGTTAACGCTCCATCCGTCTTTCAGGACTTCATGCACGCCATCTTCTGAGACCTGGTGAATCGGTACATGCTGATATACATTGACAATATTATTATCTTTTCCAGTAACCCTGCTGAACACCACCACCATGTGAAGGAAGTTCTGAAACGGCTACGTCAATACTCCTTGTTCCTAAAAGCTGAAAAATGTGAGTTTCATCAAACCAAGATCCAGTTTCTGGGATATTATGTCTTGGATAGGGGTGTCAGCATGGATGAGGGGAAAGTTGACGGGTTTAAGAACTGGCCGACCCCATCAACAGTAAAGAATCTTCAGAAATTTCTGGGGTTCTCTCACTTCTACCTTCATTTCATCAGGAATTTCAGCAGCATCGTCTCTCCTCTCAAGCTCAAACGGCTCGAATGGACTGTAGGAATGGATCAGGCATTTAATCACCTAAAACGAGCCTTTTGCGAAGCACCAGTCCTAGTCCATCCAGACCCTGAAAAACCATTCACTGTAGAGGTAGATGCCTCATCAACCGGAGTGGGAGCCGTCCTTTCTCAGCAGCAGGGAAAACCTCCCAATCTTCATCCATGCGCCCACTTCTCGTACAAGTTTAATCTGGTGGAAAAGAACTACGACATCTGTGATCGTGAACTTCTCGCCATTAAGTTGGCGTTGGAAGAATGGGGACATTCGCTCGAGGGCGCCCGGCATCCCTTCACCATGCTGACGGATCATAAAAATCGCCAGTACCTACGGGAAGCTAAAAGGATGAACCCCAGACAAGCCAGGTGGGCTCTATTCTTTACATGTTTCGATTTTGTCATTGCTTACCGCCCAGGAAGTAAAAATTGCAAGCTGACGCTCTTTCTAGAATGTTTTCTCCTGAAGATGACCACACGCCTCCCGAAGCAATCCTTCCGGACAAAACCTTCGTCTGTCCCATTGAATGGAGTGAGGAGGACACGATCCCTGAAACACCAAATGTTCTGCCGGGCTGCCATAACCACCAGAACTCTTGGAGCCAGTTCCTCCCGTGGGCCGAGTACGCACATAACTCTCTGCATCAGCAAGCAACCAGCTTAACCCCTTTCTAGTGCGTGCTTGGCTACCAACCTCCCATGTTCCCATGGACGGAAGAGATATCAGAAGTCCCTTCTGTCCAACACTGGTTCCAAGAGACTGAGAGGGTATGAGACTCAGTGCACCATCACCTGCAGGGGGCTGTCAGGTGCCAGGAACAGCAGACGGATGTTCGTCGTGCCCCGACACCCAACATCAAGGTTGGGGACAATGTCAATGTCTACCTGCAAAAAGCTGAGTCCCCGGTTCATTGGACCATTCGTTGTCATGAAGGAGGTCAATCCGGTAACCTATGAGCTCCAACTCCCCTCGCACTACCGGATCCACCCAGTTTTCCACGTCTCATCTCTCAAATTATATCACTCACCTGTCTCTCCTTCCCCCTCACAGGACCTGGCGAAGAAGCCCTCCTCTCGAAGAGGACCACGCCGTGTACACCGTCCAACAGCTCCTGGACTCCAGGTGCTGGGGTGGCAGGTTAGAATATCTTGTCGACTGGGAGGGATTCGGCCCAGAGG
Source organism: Tachysurus vachellii (assembly GCF_030014155.1). Lineage (NCBI taxonomy): Eukaryota > Metazoa > Chordata > Actinopteri > Siluriformes > Bagridae > Tachysurus > Tachysurus vachellii. The sequence goes on from NC_083475.1 coordinate 1,670,738, forward strand.
AACGTTCATGGGTCCCCAAGGATGACATCTTGGACCCTGAACTCCTCCGTGACTTCCACACTGCGCACCCCGAAGTAGAGGCCATCCACCTCGGCGCCAGAGACCTCAGCAGTCCTCAGGAGCGGACCCTCAGCTCCTGTACTGTCACGGATTTGCCAGGTTCTCCCCTCACACAGCAAAACAGATCCTCATCACCTGAGTTCTAATCACCGTCACCTGGCACCCCTCATTACCTCACCACATAAAAGACACTCTCTAACACACTCACATTGTCCGGTCTCGTAAACGCTAGCTAATATTACATGCTGTGTCCACTAAACCGACTCTCCTTTTCTATCAGTAGTGTCCCAAGTTCGTCATCCACCGAAGGAGCTAGTTCAGTCAGGACTACTTGAGTCAAAATAAAGACAAAACTTTGACATATATTTAGATTTTTATTTGCAAGCTTGTTAAATTTACATTTGGCAGTATGGCTCTGTTCTGAATTCTCCATTCTTTTCATGAGCTCCATGAAAGCTAGTCAGGGAACAGCAGCAGCTTCTGGGGACAATCTCCCATTTAAAACTGGGAAATAAGCAAGACAAAATCCCCCCAGTTAGAACAGTTACAACAGAATGACACTGATTAAGTTAAACACAAAGTTTCAAGGAGGAGCTAGGGGAGGAGGTGGGTTGCAGCAATGCAAAGGAAACAGCCAAGCAGACAGACTGAAAATGCATTTAAATAGGGCACCCTGTTTGAAAGGGACCAATTGCGTGCTCAGGAATCAGATCAGCTGATGGGCTGGGTTAGAAAATTTTTTGGCAATCAGCTGATAGCCGAGCTTGACTTATGTGGCCTGCCTGAACTGACGCTGAACGTTATATTTCAGTCAGGACCACTTGAGTCAAAATAAAGACAATTCTTTCGACATGTATTTAAATTTTTATTTGCAAGCTTGTTAAATTTACATTTGGCGGTATGGCTCTGTTCTGAATTCCCCATCCTTTTCATGAGCTCCATGAAAGCTAGTCAGGTCACAGCAGCAGCTTCTGGGGACAATCTCCCATTTAAAACTGGGAAAGCAGCAAGACAAAATCCCCCCTGAACAGACCATTCCAGGCAATCATCCCTGGCTCTTTCTGCTAAACCAAAGAGCCAGCAGAGGTTTAAAACGAGCGTTTCACTAAGCCAATCTTATTAGTAATAATAATTAATAATTAATAATAATACCAATATAACTACATAAAGCTAGCAAGAGAAATAAATCTAGATTTTGCTAGACTACTCCACATGTACTTGGCTGCTGAATGCAATAACATTTACATTTACAGCATTTAGCAGATGCCCTTATCCGGAGTGACTTACATTTTATCTCGTTTTTATACATCTGAGCAATTGAGGGTTAAGGGCCTTGCTCAGGGGCCCAGCAGTGGCAGATTTGTGGATGTAGGAATCGAACTCACAACCTTCTGATTGGTAGCCCAACACCTTAACCACTAGACTACCACATCCCAATAAGATTGAAGGTCATGTCTAATAACAGTTTGGCTAAAAGAGGCAGACCAAGCTGGCTGGCCCTGAATCCGGACACAGGAGGTGGAATTTCTGAATTCCAAATCGAGAAAGAGAATCAGCGATTTAATTATTTAAACCTGGAAAGTGAACAGCTCAAAAATGAAGTTATCCAGATAGCCAATGACAGATAGCCAAGTAAGGTGCCTGACAAATCTGCTGATAAATGGAACTGATGATTAGATTAGATTAGATTCAACTTTATTGTGATTACACATGTACAAGTACAAGGCAACGAAATGCAGTTTAGGTCTAACCAGAGTGCAATAGTAGCAAGTGCAGGACATACAGTTTGTACAAGATTTAAATAAGTTAAGTAAGTGATAATATGGAGTAATTTACAGGTGTGCATGTACTATGAACAAATGTACAGATCTACAGAAGGATATGTGCTGTAACAAAATATATGGTTAATACTATACACAGTAATTTACAGATATGTATGTTCTATGAATATAATATACAAATGAATATATATGTACTATGAATTTAATGTACAGATGAATATATATATATTCTGTGAATATAATATACAGATGAATATACTGTTTATGTGCTATGAACATAATATACAGATGTCTATTACTATAAACTAAAATTTACAGAGGGTATGTGCTATAAACAAAATATATTGTTATTACGATAAACCGAAATATACAGGAGGATATGTACTATGATCATAATATAATATATTGCTGTTATTATGAACAGAAATTAGGTGTGTATATACAATGGTAAGGCAATGGTGAGCAGCAATGCAAAAAAGGAGAGCAAGTGTGCAAATGAGCATGATTTTATGTAACAGTCCATTAGTGCAATAACGAATTGTGGGGTGTGATTGAGCAAATGTACAAGTGATTAGAAGTTTTAGTTTAAACAGTCTATTACCGCAATAGCATAGTGTGTGGTGTGTGTCTGTGTTTCGGGGGGGATGGGGGAATGCTAGTAGAATGAAGGACAGTAGGATCAGCGAGTGGCAGAGTTCAGTAAAGAGACAGCTCAAGGAAAAAAGCTGTTTTTTAGTCAGCTAGTCCTGGTCAGGAGGCAGCTGAAACACCTGCCAGAGGGCAGAAGTGAAAACAGTCCATGGGCAGGATGAGAGGAGTCCTTAAGAATGCTGCGACAGCATTTCTTGTGACGCCGACAGCGTTTCTTGTGGATGTCCTCCATGGCAGGAAGTGGAGTCCCTGTGATGTGCTGGGTGGTTTTCAACACCCGCTGCAATGCCCTGCGCTCTGCAACAGAGCAGCTCCCATACCAGACTGTGACACAGCTGGTTAGGATGCTTTCTATTGCACAGGGGTAGAAGTTATCCCAGGATATCCAAGGAAAGCTGATTTTTCGTTAGTGACCTCATGAAAAAGAGGTGCTGGTGAGCCTTCTTGACCAGGCTGGAGGTGTTGGTAGTCCAGGACAGGTCCACCGAGATGTTGATCCCCAGGAACTTGAAGCTAGAAACGCGCTCAACAGCCATCCCATTGATGTGGATGTTGTCATGTGTGCCTCCTGACTCTTTCCTGAAGTCCACAATGAGCTCCTTTGTTTTGGAGGTGTTAAGGAGCAAGTTGTTGTTATTGCACCATGTGGCTAGATGCTGGATCTCCTCCCTGTAGGCAGTCTCATCATTGTTGGTGATGAGACCGATCACTATGGTGTCATCTGCAAACTTGATGATGGAGTTAGTTCCATTCACAGGCCTGAGGTGAAGAGGGAGTAGAGGAAGGGGCTCAGCACACAGCCCTGTGGTACACCAATGTGAAGTGTGATGGTGTTGGAGCAGATAGACCCCTTGCTGGGGTCTGTTAGTCAGGAAGTCCATGATCCAGTTGCACGTTGTGGTGTTAATGTCCAGATCTACTAATTTGGCTATTAACTTGGATGGAATGATGGTGTTGAATGCTGAGCTGAAGTCAACAAACAGCATATGTGCATAGATATTCTTATTGTCCAAGTGTGTGAGCACAGAGTGCAGTGCCATGGAAACTGCATCTTCTGTGCACCTATTGCTGCGGTAGGCAAACTGGTGAGAGTCCAATGTGGATGGCAGAGAGTCCTTCAGGTGTGCCAGGACTAGCTGCTCAAAGCACTTCATGACAATGGGTGTCAGTGCTACAGGGTGGTAGTCGTTCGGGCACGTTGGGCTGGAGTGTTTTGGCACTGGTACAATGGAGGTGCATTTAAAGCAAGTGGGAAAAGCTGCTTGGGCAAGAGACAGGTTGAAGATGTCCGTGAAGACCCCAGCAAGCTGCACAGCACATGCCCTGTGTACACGTCCAGGGATGTTGTCTGGTCCAGCGGCTTTGTGTACGCTGATCCGGCTCAGTGCGTTGCAGACATCTGTGGAGGAGAGTGTGATTGGAGGGTGGTCAGCCGAGGGTTTGAGCTTGGTGGCAGTTTCTCTGTTGTCTCTCTCAAAGCGAGCATAAAAGTCATTAAGCTCATTCAAGAAGAGGACATCAGTGGCAGCGGGGGTGGAGTGGGGGATCTGTAATCACTGATGACCTGGATGCCTTGCCACATGCGTCGAGGGTCAGAGTTGGAGAAGTGCTCCTCTATCTTCCGCTTGTAGCAGTGCTTGGCCTCTTTGATGCCCCTCTTCAGGTTAGCTCTGGATGTGCTGTATGCCTGTGCATCAAAAGCCATGGATGAACAAGGAGGTGCGCCTCCTGTTGAAGGCACGCAATACTGCCTTCAGATCACCTGATCTGAAGGCAGTATTGCGTGCCTTCAACAGGAGGCGCACCTCCTTGTTCATCCATGGCTTTTGATTTGGGTATGTGATGATCTGTTTCTGAGTAACACTGTCTATGGTGGTATTGATGTAATCCAGTACAGAGGAGGTGTAACAATCAATGTCCATGTGAGTGTCACTGGTGGCCTGAGATGCAAATGTACTCCAATCTGTGTGTTGAAACCTTTCCTGGAGTTTGAAATCTGCTTCTGTGGGCCAGACCTTGATGGTTCTTACTGATGGCTTCACTTGATTGATGAGGGGTGCGTATTTGGGGGTGAGGAACAAAGAGAGGTGATCTGACTGTCCCAGGTGGGGGAGGGGGGTCGCAACGTAAGCCCCGGCCATGTTTGCGTATACATGGTCTAAACATGGATGTGCTCGCGCCGCCATCTTGGTCACAAGATGAGTGACCTTTGTTGATAATGTTAACAGTTGCCTCATTGTCACAAACCAGAAATTGTTTTCTAGACCACTGTTTTCCCCACAGAATACAAGCTAGCTCAATCACAAACAGAACACAAGGCTACAACACCACAAATTAATGTTTTACAGCTAGCGAAATAACTGACTGTAACATACAATACAGGCCCCCTCTCCATTTAATGCCAAATAAAGGGCGCTGCGATGGATGTAAAGGCATAACTTTGAAGGCGTCTGAAATATATGCCTTTGCGAGCCATGCACCCCTACCTGCTATCTTAATCTTTTTAATTCCGTCGTCAACGTTTGCGTAAAACAGAGAAACTGGAGCCAGAGGAATAAGACTGTTAATACTCTGCGCAGCATCATAATGAGGTGCGGCCAAGTCAAAAGTTAAAATTTTTTGAGTAGCTATCCCTCTAGGATTAATCCAACATTTTGAGAAAGGAGATTTTTCAAGAGGTCCAATAAGAACTCATTTCTTAACTTCCTTTTCCAACAAAGACAAAAAAAATTTCAGTTCTTTAACAGCAGAAAGTAAATTATTACAGGAAAAAGAATGAATAGGCAACCAAGACAATCCTGCAAAAACCTTGGATAAGTCCAGTTATTAAATAATTGACACCGCAGCGGTTAGGATGCTTTCTCTGTGCCTTTTCCAGCTTTGGAACATTGATTATTATTTTTTACAACAAGCATGTTGCATATCCACTAAGCTACAGTATAGTGGAGACGGCAGGGGAAGCGTCACCCTGGGCTGAGCATAACAAGCATGTTGCTGGGAACATATTTTTTACTCTAGAACAGAAACACAATACAAGCAGAGCCAGCAGCCATCGATTATCAATTTGCCAGGTCCCTATCTTTCTCTCGCTGGACACTGCTGTAGAGCTTCTACAAGAAGGAGAGAAATTTAATCAAAAGCTTTTCATTGCTGGCTAACATTTAACCATTGTCAAGTTTAAGAAGAGTTAGACCATTTGTCAATAAATATTTTCTGACGGATTTCCTGTAACCTTTAGTATATAATACATGAAAAATGGGCTCAGTTGAACAGAGAAATCAGCTGTTATAATCGTCAACCATTTATACACATTTTGCGTTCTTTTCAGTGAATCATAAAATCTTTTATAGCATGCATTTGGCAGCATTGTGAGTTACTTATGAAATTGCAATGTGATATTTGAGGCTCCCTGTGCACTGCTGCGATCCATTCCACTTCCAAGCCCAGTACACTAGAGCTGCAGATCAATTACTGCCAGGGAAGCGTCACCCAGGGTGACTGGAAGCATGTCAACCGAAGCATAAAACAGGAAATTGGGGAGAGGAATAACATAACCTAGCATGACATAGCATAACATACGTACATAACATAGCCTAACATGATGAAACATAACATAGATTAGCATGACTTAACATAACCAAACGTAACTTACATTGCCTAACATGACGTATTGTAACGTTGTGCATAGCAAAGCATAGCATAACCTTATCTTATAACATAGCGTAACATACAATAACATAACCTAGCATAGCATAACATAGCATAGCGAAGCATAGCCTAACATAGCGTAGCATAACAGACTGTACAACACGCCAGTCCTAAGGTCGCTTCCGGCTCAACAAACGCACCATTATACACAAACATGCGCGCCGTATCGATTTACTGTAAGTTCAAAGCATATTCAAGCTTCCCTTTCGGCTCAAGTATACTAATAGTAATCACGATCGCTTATAGTTCCATATCGCGAACACAAAAGGAGATAGCTTGCGGTTTAAACTCTGAATAGCCGCCGAGTTTAAATCGCAGCAGCAGCAATGCAAAGGAAACAGACAAGCAGACGGACTGAAAATGCATTTAAATAGGGCACCCTGTTTGAAAGGGACGAATTGCGCGCTTAGGAATCAGATCAGCTGATGGGCTGGGTTAGAAAATTTTTTGCCAATCAGCTGATAGCCAAGCTTGACACTGTGGCCTGCCTGAACTGGCACTGAACGCTATATATATCGTGGGTTTGCTACCAGTTATCTGGCGTGCGTTTGTTGGAGCTTCACCTTGGGCTTATTCACCCTCACGCACTTCATTCACTACTGCTTTTCAATAAACTCTGTTTTACGTTACATCTGCCTCCATCGTCTTCTGTCCCTGACAGTATGTATTGTGAGGATGTATTTTATATCATCCCACAGTTAAGTTTGATGGAGGTACAGTAATAAAAAGTACTACTACTGCATGTTTCTGCTATAGTAGTGAACTTAATGTACACAGATTTGTGTGTGGCTGTAGTATAAATACAGTACTGTGGTGACATTTAAAAAAAATCAGTTACTGTATACCAATTCACATGAAATTTCACTATTCTTATTACCCGAGTTGATAGCACAAACAAAATATTAATGCAAACAATCCATTCAATACTAAATAAAAATAACATTTATTGATTTTATCTTTGTCTTGTGAATATGTTTTTATTAATGACTGCATTCATTGGACACACTGTTCGTAGAGAATGCACACATACATGAACTGATTTGATTCAAGACTGGCATCATTACATCATGCATAAAATTTTGGTGTCCACTTTTGCCATTTAAACAATACCATAACTTTTGGCTTACTATGTACTGTAGTCATATAATATATAATATAAAACTCTTCTTGTTTTAAATTCTCACTGAGGGCTAAGCCCCCTAAAGATGAAATCCTAGAACCACCCCTGCTAATTGTAATGTTAGCTGAAGTGAAAATATCCTGTACACAGTACCACTGTGCCCTGACCATCACTGTGCTACTGTGCTCCACCCATCATAAGCTATGCCCATCACTGTGCCCCACCCCCTCGCTGTGCTCCATTTTTCACTTTTCTCTGTAGAAATCTCGACTTCCAGTCAGATGATGATTAATAATCCCAAATTGTGTCTGAGGACTGAGGAGATGTAACTACCAGACTAACACTTATCACTGTGTTAATGAGTAGTATATGAATGTGGATTTAGATGAATGAGGACTTCCTGTTTTACAGATCTGATTTATTTGCCACAGATTTGATCAATAATGTTAACCTGATTACAGATTGCTAAAAAACTGCACTTATTTAAAGGACAGGCGAAAGCAAGGGCAGCTGGGGTCCTGTTAGCAATTGCTCCTTGCTCGGCTTGTAGCTGTTTGGGACCGGTAGTCCTGGAGTATTTTATTCTGTTTTTAGCATGTGATAGTTTGAAACTCAGGATCATTGTGGATTTGCTTGGTTTTGCTTTGCTAAGGTATGTTTTGTTTATTTGTTTTGTTTGTGTGTTTGGGTATGATTGATGTATGAGAATTTAATTTATTTAGAATGTGGGTGCTTGATGTTTGGGACCACCGTGCGGTTGGTTGGTTTCATCTCATTAAGGTATGTTTTTATTTTTATTTAGTTGTGTTTGAGTGTGATTGGTAATCATTAAATGATCTATTTCGTTATAGGTTGTCGGATGATAGTGACTAGTTGCTGTTCTCTTTTGTTTTTTGTTTTTTTTGTAAAACTGACTGCTCCCTGTTGTGAATGTATGTTAATTCCCTAGCCAGCTGGGGTTTTGTTTCTTTTTGAATTATTATGTTTGTGTAATTTGGTTTAATGGTTGGCTAGGGGATTTTGGTTTATTTATTTCCTTTCTTTTTCCTTTTTCCTTTTAAGTACATTGATTTTCTAGGTTTTCCTGTACCCTTTGGGTATACCCCTTGGGTAGCTTCAAAATGGAAGAGGAGCTGCGTCATCTACGTGCTCAAGTGGAGCAGCTTACGTCGGAAAATCAAAGACTCTTGGGGCCAAGTCAAGGCAGGAATGTGGGGGAAGGACAAGCTAGTGGGGGGATGTTTCTTCATCCCGAGGAGAACAAACTGTGTATCTTCCCAGAGAACGTAAATGCTTTAAGTTTTCTGGATCTTCAGCTGTTGGGGCATTGTCTGTTGAAGAATGGATAGAGGAGGCTCAGAGTTGGATTAGGGCAAGGTACATGTCTGAATGGGACAAAGCTCTCTTTCTTTTGGATCATTTAGAAGGGGAGGCCCGTAATGAAATTAAATATCGGCCTCAGTGAGTGAGGGAAAATTCTGAACAAATTTTTGAGGTTTTAAAAGAAGTGTATGGATGTTCAAAATCATATGTTTATTGGCAGCAAAAGTTTTTTGATCGGAAGCAGAGGGATGGGGAATCATTATATGAGTTTTCGCATGCCCTGTTGGCTCTAATGGAACGGGTAGAGCAGTGTAAGCCAGGTGCTATACCCAATACTGAGACAGTTGTTAGAGATCAGTTTTGTGACAATGTGCATGACCATATGCTTCGCATGGAGCTTAAAAGATTGGTACGAAGTAGAGAGACTATGTCACTCTTAGACGTATGTTGGGAGGCCATCCAGTGGGTTGACGAAGAGCAACCTAACAGAGACAAGCAGGTACGCTCTACCCCATACACTTATGAGACACATGTTACACCTAGTTGTGAGGCTCTTTGTGTTCAATCTTCTACAGAGCTGACAGAACTTAAGAATATAGTCCTGAAACAACAGGCACAGTTGGACTTGTTGGTAAAGCACCTTGCTCCTGCTATTAGTAAACCTTCTGGTCAGAACAATCGATTTAAGCGTGCACCTGATGGTAGACCAATCTGTATTAAATGTAACTGGCCTGGGCATATTGCTCGGTACTGTGATACTGTTTTTGATACTCATGGGGGGGAACCAGTTAGAGAACCCTCTAGGCTGTCGGAAAACTAGTAACCCCCAGCGTATTGAGCCACACGCTGGGAGGAACAGTAGAGGGCTCCTGTGCAGATTCTTCAGTTTATGATCGGTTAGTAGGACAATGTCCTGCTTTAGGTGTTAAGATGGATAATTTTTGAATGTTCCATGTTTAGTGGACACAGGTCCTATGGTCACGACTGTGACCGAGAGTTTCTTCAATAAATATCTTTCTCATGTAAAAAAGCAGGATTGTGAGTGGCTTGGTTTAAAAGCTGCTAATGGACTTGATATCCCTTACATAGGTTATGTGGAATTAGATGTGAATGTTTTAAATCAGTGCATTCCAAGGCGGGGTATCTTGATTGTAAAAGATCCTAAACATGCAGCATTACAAACTCGTAAGACCATCACCCCAGGTATCTTGTGGATGAATGTACTGAAGAAATGTTATCAGAGTCTTTTTGACCAATATGGGGCTAGGTTATTCCAGACCCCGCTAATACAATCAGCCACTCCGGGGTTTCAGTGTGCACTTCGGCAGTGTGAGAAAACTGAGGCGGTTCTTAATTCAACAACTGCATTTAAGGTAAAGGAGTTAGGAGATCAGCCTGTTTGTATTGCTGCAGGAGCTCTTTCTATGGTACCTGTGACATGTCTCCAGTTTCTTTTATCAGAATTTTTGTTAAAGCCTTTGGGCCCGGAATAGGGTACCCACCCTGAGGGGTTACTTGTCTCCCCAGCCCTCCTACAAGCAGAATACGGTACATTATATGCTCCTATTATGAATGTAAGTTCTTTGGACGTTTGACTTTTTTTTCCAAAAAACGTTTTTTTTTTTTTTTTTTTTTTTTTTTTTTTTTTTTCCACGGAGAATGGTCGGTACAGTACAGGTGGCATCAGTGGAAGTGGAGGCCATCGCCCCTCTGGCCTTTTCAGTTAGCCAGACCGCCTCAGAGATTGTGGCTTTTATAGCCACTCAACAGGTTTTGATAGACCACACTGTAGAAAGTTTGGAGTTTCCTTCATTTGAAGGGTTATCTGAAGAACAAGCCATGCAAGCAAAGTCTCTTCTTCTTAAGTACTCTCGTTTGTTTTCTAAAGATGAGGGAGATATAGGGTGTACTGAGCTGATTGTTCATGAGATTCTGTTACAGGATGATATTCCTGTTCGCCAGCACTATCGTCGCCTTCCTCCATCACAGTATGATTTAGTTAAAAAACATATAAAACAGCTGTTGGATAGTCAAGTTGTTAGGGAAAGTAGTAGTCCTTACTCTTCCCCTATTGTAATAGTGACAGATGGAAAGATGGAACTATCAGGTTGTGTGTTGACTATAGGCTACTAAATGCAAAACCTCGTAAGGATGCCTATCCACTACCTAGAATTGAGGAGTCACTGGATGCATTGTCAGGTGCAAAGTGGTTTTCCAATCTTGATTTGGCCAGTGGCTATAACCAGGTACCAGTGGCGGAGAAAGATAAGTTCTAAACAGCCTTTTGTACACCTTTTGGCCTATTTGAATTTAATCGTATGCCATTTGGCCTCTGTAATGTGCCGGGCACATTTCAGCGCTTGATGGAGAGCATGTTTGGTTACCAGCGGTACCATTCAGTGTTGCTCTATCTTGATGATGTGATTGTGTTTTCCTCTTCTATTAGTCAGCATCTGAAACAGTTGGAAGAGCTGTTTTCCAGACTTGAACGACAAGGGTTGAAAATTAAGTTGTCCAAGTGTAATTTTTTTCAGAAACAGGTTAAGTACCTAGGACATGTGGAGTCTGCTCAAGGAGTGGCAACTGATCCTGATAAGGTAAGGGTGGTATAGGAGTTGAGACGCCCTATGCCATTGGCTGAATTACGATCGTTTCTTGGATTCCCCAGTTATTACCATTGCTTTGTTAAGGGTTTTGCTTCTCTAGCTGCTCCATTGCATCTTCATGGACACAACACCAACCAATGGTGATCACTTTCCCTAGAGTTTAAAACAAAAACTTATCCTTGATATTAATTTTAAAGTCAGTGTTGAATATTTACACTACATTTACAGCCAGACTTAAATTAACACTACATGCATTTCTGTGTGTAACTGAAAGCATTGTATTATCACTAAAACTTTATAGTATAATATAAATACCATAACTATCAAAACTGCAGCTAATAACTGTGTAAATAAAATGTAACACTGAGTGTATTAAACATCCCTGTTCATGTCTTACAATAATCACACAATGGCTCTGTAGATTTCCTGATTGAATTCTGGTGTAACTCTAGAAGATTCTTATGGCTGGGTATAATGTGACTGAATAAATGATGCTAAGTGGTGGTCTAGTCTGCAATGACCAAACATACAGTGGACCAAAAAAAGTATTTGGAAATTGAAGGTATATTAACAAACATGAATTTCACTGCATTAAAAAACAACACATCAAACTGTGTCATATATTTTAAAAGATACCACAGGCTCGCTTTTCAAGAAAAAAAAAAATCCCACAAAATAGACTTTATTTACTATAAGAAATTAATTACTGAATTTAGACAGAGACTTCATTATAGATCGTAAATACACTGCTCAAAGAAATAAAGGGAACACTTAAACAACACAATGTAACTCCAAGTCAATCACACTTCTGTGAAATCAAACTGCCAATTTAGGAAGCAACACTGATTGACAATCAATTTCACATGCTGTTGTGCAAATGGAATAGACAACAGGTGGAAATTATAGGCAATTAGCAAGACACCCCCAATAAAGGAGTGGTTCTACAGGTGGTGACTACAGACCACTTCTCAGTTCCTATGCTTTCTGGCTGAAATTTTGCTCACTTTTGAATGCTGGCGGTGTTTTCACTGTAGTGGTAGCATGAGACAGAATCTACAACCCACACAAGTGGCTCAGGTAGTGCAGCTCATCGAGGATGGCACATCAATGCGAGCTGTGGCAAGAAGGTTTGCTGTGAGACAGGCCAGTACATCAGGAGATGTGAAGGAGGCCATAGGAGGGCAACAACCCAGCAGCAGGAGCGCTACCTCCACCTTTGTGGAAGGAGGAACAGGAGGAGCACTGCCAGAGCCCTGCAAAATTACCTCCAGCAGGCCACAAATGTGCCTGTCTCACTACTAATGGACAAGAATCTAATTTCCTCAAACAGCTATAACAGGATTCTTTGTACTTTTGAAATTGAAATGCCCTTTTCTGGGGAGATCTGCTGAGATTTCAGCATGCCCAATAATAGAGAGCTGAGCTAATTTCATTCGATTGAGCCGAAATGTGGTATTCAGCATCTTTAACCTATTGGGTAGGTACACTGTTGATGACAACCTGGTTGCTTAAAAGAATGGTCAGATTTCAGCAGGCAGTCGATGGACTTAAAAATAAGCAATCTGTGAAAAGATCATCAGTAATGTCCCAGATGGAGCCTTCATCAGAGTATTGACATCTGGGTTTATGTCGGTTCACTTCCGGTTTTTACCTCCAGGTGTGCAAGCATGAAAGTGAAGAGCATGCTCTGATCCATGCGAAGTTTAGTCAAATCTGTTGCATACCAAGCCGTTTCTTTTGCCTCTGTTGTTTGCCTTTTTGTATGACCCTTTTGTTCTATTTGTTTTCACACCGATAGTTTAGCCCTTGTCTGTTTTGTTAGCCTCAGTAGTTGCTTTTCTGGTTTATAGACTCTCTCCCTGTTTTTCTATGTTTACATGTTTGCCTGTCACCAGCAAATCCAGCAGATTTAGCACAGCTCGAAGCAGGTCAGACCCACTACACATGGCATTGCCAGACATATTTGATGGCTCAGCAAATCCCTGCATGGGCTTCCTCCACCAATGTGAGGTTTTTTTAACCACCAGCCAGATGCCTATGAGGACAACACCACCAAATGTGCATTTCTCATGACCCTCCTTACAGGGAGTTCCCTGGACTGGCCTGTGGCATCCTGGGACACGGATGCTTTCGTTTGTTTCTACACTTAGGTCACACAACAAATTTGTGAGGCGTTTGAATACTTAGCCAGGGGACACAATGTGGCCATCCAAATCATACAGAGCCGACACCGACTCTGCAGTGGATTATGTGGTAAAGTTCCGCAACACTCTCTCCTGACATCACTGACATGATGTCAGCTGGTCCTTTTGTGGCATGCTCTAATGAGGTTTTTTTTGGAGTAGGGATTCATCTGATGATTCTTCATAACTTTCTGAAGTATAAGAATATTGCCATCATAAAATCTGATACAGTAGACTTTGTGAAAATTAATATTTGTGTCATTCTCAAAACTATTGGCCACAGCTGTACAGAGGAAGAAGAGAAAGAATGTGTCCTCACCTGCACTCAAGCAACTCATGCAAAACAGATACTCTGTGTGAGAAAACTCCGGGGTAGCAATGATTAAGGTTTATCCAGATAGAAGCAGATATTCAGGAGAAAAAATTATTTGCGTATCAAAAGATAACACAAGTAAACATAATGCACTCATCCAAGATGTCACAACAGACTCCACAAAAACATTGAAAGAACTGCAGGCCTCACTTGACTCAGTTAAGGTCAGTGTTCATGACTCCACTATAAGAAAGAGACTGGGCAAAAATGGCCTGCATGGCAGAGTTCCAAGACGAAAACTGCTGCTGAGCAAAAAGAACATAAAGGCTCGTCTCTGATTTGCCAGAAAACATCTTGATGATCCCTACGACTTTTGGGAAAATACTCTGTGGACTGACGAAACAAAAGTTTAACTTTTTGGAAGATGTGTCCCATTACATCTGGTGTAAAAGTAACACTGCATTTCAGAAAAATAACATCATACCAACAGTAAAACATGTTGGTGGTAGTGTGATGGTCTGGGGCTGTTTTTCTGCTTCAGGACCTGGAAGACTTGCTGTAATAAATGGAACCATGAATTCTGCTGTCTATCAAAAAATCGTCCTGACCTGGACCTATTGAAATGCTGTGGCATGACCTTAAAAGGTGGTTCATGCACGAAAATCTTCCAATGTGGCTGAATTACAACAATTCGGCAAAGGTGAGTGGTGGAAAGCTTCTTGATGACTTGAATTGACATAATAGATTTTTTATCAAGCTGTGTTTTACCCACCAGCATACAGTTGATGTTTTCCCTTATGGTTTGGCACATGACTGTAGCTGGATGCATGACTGAGAAGGAGCAGGGCTTGTGGAGGACAAACTGAAATTAGCTGTATCTCCTGATGTGCTAGCAACAGAGACACAGGCAGCACTAGTATTGCTTTATAGGCGTAAAAACAATACATTACACAATACATCAAGTTGTAATGACAGTTGAATAAATGTAATAACATTTTAATGTTGGTTAAATTATGAGAATTTGTTAGCTGCTGCACAGCAAACTACTTAAAATAATTATATTAAAAATAATTCCACTACTGTCTAAAACAAATGAGAGGGAAGCAGGTAAAAACAGATTGATACACAACAGAAAGAAGTGCTCATATTCACTCATTCCCAGGTGTGTCTCCTCATAAAGGTGCAGTCTAAAATGACTGAGATTAAAGATAACCCAGTTTGGGTGGATGTGAACTGATCCAGTGTAAGTTGCTTTAACTCAGCAACGTTGTGTTATAATATTAACCCGACATGTTATAGTGATTGATTTTTATTAAAAATATGTTTCTCTTCAGAAATACATTCTGTTACTATATATTGTGTTAGACATGCATTTATTTTTGAAAAACTATATATAGATAATATATTTGAAGAACAAAAATAGTTTTTCTACAGAATATTCTACAGACGTATCTAATCATAATATTAATTTTACACAACAAAAATAATGACACTTATGTATTTTTGTACCTTTATACAATATAATTTTAGGTATGTCTCCAGTAGTACAACTATAAGCATACATGTGTAAAAAGTGTTATTACAATATTACAATATTGTTATTACAATAATAAACAAATAATAAATTACACAAACAATAAAATCACATAACCATCAAAACTACATTATACAACAGTTAGTGGTGGAACATTAAGTAGATTTGATTTGAAGAGTTCTGATATTTAGTGTAACATCACTGGAACATTCATTACCCAAAGGACAAAGCGATAAATGTGACTTGTAGTGAGTCTTTTATGGGCTTCATCAGATAAACTCTTCAGATTAACTCCAATCCTATCAGGTGAGAATGTCCTGAAATTGTTCCTGTCCATTTTATTCCTCTTCCACTGACTGGGTTCATCTTGAGTTCATGTGGATTTTCACCTGCTGTTCCAAATAATCCCTCAGGTTTTTATGGGATTGAGGTCCAGGGAATTTTTTCCAGGGCTCAGAGGTCATTATAAACTCAGTGTAGAATTGTGTTTAGTCTGATTCACTGTACATAATGAGCACACACTTCTCACGTCTCCGAGTCTGTTTAATGTGTTAGAACTAAATGATGTGCTAATAAGAAATAAGTGATATGCTAATAAACATGTTCTCTATTCTGTATCATGGTAATGCAGGAACACTGGAGCCTTCATCACACAGAGATATTCATTAGAGCCTGAATATGAAAGAAAAACATGTGAATTAATCAGCACAAAGTGGACTGTGGTAGTTCATGATCAACATCATGTAATCATCTCTGCTCCAACAGAAACATTATCATCTCCTGTTTATAATGAATCATTCAACATTTCTTCATTCTTACTAACATCTGTGTTCTAACATTTAACTAGAACAAATGAGAACATCCACAAGTTCTAACAGGATAATGAGCAGATCTTTACCCATCACATCACTGCTCTTATCCAATCACAGGAGCTTTTTTAAATAACAAACACTACTGTGTCATTTAGATCTTGTTCTTCATTTATATTTAAGTGCAGACTTTAAGAACAAACTCAGGTAAATTTTACAGGAATGACAGAAGACACAATGTTCATTAACAATCACTCTCATGAACTCATTGTGACTTTTTGTAGACTGTCTGAATCCCTGTTTTCTGCCTTCACATGAATTTTACATCAACACACTTTACTGAACACAAAACAGCATTTTTTTTTCGTTAGAAAAATTCTCATTAAACAGAATATAGTGACATTTTCTAACTTGATAATCTGAAAGTTATTGAAGAGAAATGTGATGTGTATCAATGTGTAATGATAATGAGGTTAAACTTTTATTAAAAGGTCATTACTCACATCAGTGTCTGTAGTTTGTAATGTTTATCATCCTTAAGATCAGAGAGCATCTTCTTTCCTGAGTGTCCTAGTTTATTACGGGACAGACCCAGGTAGCTCAGGTGTGAGGGGTTTGATCTCAGAGCTGAAGTCAGAGCAGCACAGCCATCATCTGAGACACCACACTTATACAAACTGTATAGAGACACAATGACACACTCTTCATTGGTTGTACACAGGGACATTTCTAGTGTTCAATCACTTTGATCACAGGCCCACAAGAATTTTACAGAAAACTGAAAACACAGATTTATTTATTTAACAAAAACAGCAAGAAGGCATTTATTTATTTGTTTGTTTGTTTGTTTGGTTGTGTAGCAGCAACCAGTAGCCGCTAAGAGGCTGAGTAGAGGGAGTTAAAGATGACGCGTTTCAGTTGCATACAGGTGGTTTATTGTAATGTTAGCAGAATAATGGCAAGATAAGATCATCTCCAATAGTTGGAAAAAGAAGTAACTGTAAATCAAAAGAAATGTTCAAAGGAAACGTATATCCAAAGAAGCGTACAAAAGATCAAAACGGTCAACAGAAAGTGAGCTTCCCAGCTACTCGTTTCAGAAACCTTTTGAATTTCAGCAACTCTGTTGGCTACAAAGCATTTGAACCTAGAAGTTTCATTTTGGATGTATTTAAGAACAGAGGTGCTGTCTGTCCAGAATACAGAATCCTGAATATTTATCTTCAGCTCTCTTTTCCACAACTTGTCCATACGACTTGCAAGCATAGCAGCAGTGAGCTCCAGACGAGGGATAGTGATTACTCTCAAAGGTGTCACTCTTGCTTTACTCATTACAGGGTAGAATGGGCAATTTTCTGATCATTACAAAGCAACAAATACGATACAGTGCCATAACCTTTCTCGCTGGCATCTGAAAAGTGATGTAATTGGGCAAATGTAACTTCTCCAAAGTTGTCAGGCTTAAAACACCCGCGAACCTTGAATTTATCGAATTCATAAAGTTCGTCCAACCAACTTGTCCATCGCTGAATGTACACTGTTGGTATAAGTGCTGTCCCATCCAATTTTCTCTCGACACAGATCTTGAAGTATAATTTTGCCACCTAAGATCACAGGAGACAGAAAACCAAGAGGATCATAAATAGAACTAATGACAGAAAGAATTCCTCTTCTGGTAATAGGTCTGTCTTTGATGGGCACCTTGAACTTGAAAACATCTGACTCAGCACACCACTGAATACCTAATGCTCTTTCCAGTGGTAGCATGTCATGTTCCAAATCCAAGCTCTTTATTTTCTGGTGTCTGTCTTCCTCAGGTATGGCATTCAACACAGCATGGCTGTTACTTATCCATTTCGTTAATCTAAATCCACCTTTGGCACATACTTCGGTGATTTTTTGGTACTGCTGCACAGCATCTGAATTTGTAGGCACAGATACAAGACAATCGTCTACATAAAAGTTATTGAAGACAATGTCTACAGGCTTTGGCATCATACAGATCCTTATGATCCTCTGCACACCTTCTCAATGCATAGCTAGAGCAACTTGGAGATGATGTCGCTCCAAACAAATGCACAACCATTCTGTTTTCTTCCAGATCACCATCAATGTTTCCTCCTGGCCATCAACGAAATCTCAACAGATCACAATCATTAGGATGCACCTTGACCTGATGAAACATCAATTCTATGTCAGCCATTATAGCAACATACTCCAATAGCAACATACTTCTGAATTTCACAAGAACACTCACCAGCGGGTCTGGACCTTGCAGAAGATGCTCATTCAATGATGTTCTTTGGTATGATGCTCCACAATAAAACACCACCCTTATCTTTTGCTTTTTGGGATGATATACCCCATGGTGGGGTATATACCATAAGCGTCCATCATGTCGTTCCAATTCCGCTGTGGGAACCTTTTCAGCATGGCCTTTAGAGATGACATTCTCCATGAAATTAACGTAGTCAGAATGAAAAGAGGCGTTTCTTCAAAGCTTTCTTTGGAGATTCAGAGCGAGTTGTTCCACTATTGCTCTATTTCTTGGCATGACAACAGTTTCATTTTTGAGTGGAAGACCAATATAATAATGTTCATTCATCAGTCTTGCTGATCAAGAAACAAAATCCATAAACCTTTGACAATCCTTGTTGTTCCTCTTGAACGCATTCAGGAAAGTCTGTCTTGAACTGTCGCTGCCACAACTCATCTAACTTCATAACTGTGATCGTATTAACAGTCGTATGAGGATACTCCTCAACAGCATGCTTCGCCAGTAGGTTCATTGGTCCATTAACGGTCCACCCAAACATGGTCTTTATAGCATATGGGCTATTATTTTGACTACGAATAATCTGCCATGGCTCAAATGCCTCTGGCACATTATCTCCAATCAACAGTTCTACACCAGCATCAATTGAAGGCAAACAGATGTGATTTAAATGAGGCCAACAAGCAAGATCATTTTGTGTGGCAATGTTAGCTTTGCTTACAGGCATGATCTTCTGAGTGTATACTTCTGGCAAAGTACAGTAATGTTCTTGATTCAATCCTGACACTTCCAAATCCTTAAGAACATGACAAAAGATGGATTTATCCTTATTCATGTTTCTCATTAGTATGTTCATTTTCTTGGCAGAGATATTGAGCTTTGACATTAAACTGTCTGTGCAGAAAGTTGCAGAACTTCCAGAATCTAGGAATGCATAGGTGATCACCACTTTACTTCCTTTCTTAGATTTTACACATACAGGAACAATAGACAATGCACACTTTACCGGCCCCAGTAAGAGCACTGGATTGAAGCGAGACCAAAGCATTACCCAATGTTGGCTTTGATTCTTCTTCCCTAGTGTACTGAATGCTCTTTTTCTCTGATGAAGAAATATGAAGAAGACTTGGGTGCTAGAGATGACATATCTTACATATGCTTCACTCCTTGCAAGCATGGCTGACATGCCCTGTACATAAGCAACCGAAACAAATCCCCTTCTTCTTCAGAAAATTCATCTTTTCTCCATGAGATTTTTCAGCGAGCCTTTTACAGTAGTCTAATTTGTGTTTCCCTTCACAAAAAAGAGAAGAGAGACCGAGAGACAAAAAAGACAGATTCTGTTTACAGTCTTCCCACTACATTCCTTAACATCAGTTGCAGTGACTGTGGTTTCAAAACTGCTTCTAGATTTGGAACGAGGTGACTTTACATTCAAGTTTCTACCTCCACTAGGCAGAACATCTTGAATGTTTCCAAATACTGGATCTGTGACTATTTTCACTTGTCTTTCTATGAATTTCACAATGTCAGAAAAACAAGCTGGGTGATTACGTCTCTCCTGTAAATCATATGCCACTCTCCTCCATTTTTCTCTCAACTTATAAGGAAGTTTTGCAAGAATGACTCACATATTGGTGGTAAGATTCAACTCATTCATGTAATGAATATTCTGCATAACATTACAACAACTTCTGAGAAACAAGCCATAATCCTGCAGAGCTTTAGCATCCTCAGACTTTATTGTTTTCCATAAGAGTGCCTTCTCCATGTAAGCTGAGGCTATCCTTACCTCATTGCCGAAATGCTCCTTAAGCAAAGCTTTGGTCCTTATGCTGGGTAATGCAGAATGTGTCTGCCTTGTATTAGATCGAACAGTAAATTTTGGTTTTTGAACTGACTGAGTTGGGAAATGCATTAAATCCTCTTGGGTAGCATGAGTCTGTGAATATGATGCAGGTGGATGTTGTGACAGCACACACGAACTTGAAGGTAAAACAGTAGGAATAAAAGATTCAGTTCCAGTCTGTTTCTTCCTTAAAACATTGGTATCAGGAGGCGTAGTAGATATACTTGATTTCGATCTCGAGTCGTTATATACTTTCATCTTGGCCACTGGCCATACTGTCAGGACTCTGCCCGGACTTTGGCCCTGTGCCTTTTGTTTATGTTCTTTGTCCACGTGTCTGCTCTGCCCTTGTCATTTCCTCCCCACCTCTGCACACCTGTCCCTCATTTCTGTTAATTATTTGTATTATTTAATTGAGCCACGTTGCCTTGTGCAGCTCTGTGAATTCTCTGTTGTCTTTGTCTGGTTTGTCTTTGTCCTGTTTAGTGTTTTTATTAGTTAATAAATCCTGTTTTTGTTAAGCTGTCCTGCATTTGGGTCCGTTTTTATCCTGCGTCCGTGACAGACACAGCGATTTCAGTGTCAAGCTCCATTTGTTCCTTTTTCCTCCTCAGATCCTCCTCTTCTTTCTGTAGTGCATGTTTTTGCTGTAACATTTTCTGATGTGCCAACAAAGCTGCCATTTCGGCCTCTGTCTTAAGACAAGCAAATGCAATAGAAGATCGACTGGATTGAGATCCGTGAGTTGTGTTACTAGATGACGTTTTCCTGCTCACATTAGAAACACTGTC
Organism: Tachysurus vachellii; assembly: GCF_030014155.1. NCBI lineage: Eukaryota > Metazoa > Chordata > Actinopteri > Siluriformes > Bagridae > Tachysurus > Tachysurus vachellii. Next base: position 1,691,741 of record NC_083475.1, read on the forward strand.
TGTTGGTTGTATTCGATTCTGTACTTCATCATAGCCAGCAATAATGTTCTGATATTCACTTGGAACATGCATATTGTGAGATGATGAAACTGGTTCAACTGAAGATGGATTTATAAGAGGATTATCCATTGGCTTTGTATAATGTAGAACAGAGAGTGATAAGCCAAGATTTGCATGGCTTTGAGTAGAACTTGATTCTGTAGTTTGAGCACTTTGCCTGGGATTTTCCACTTCATTCAGCCATTGTTCCACAACTTCCACAAATCCATCATTACGCTTACATATTAATGCAAACCTGTCACGGCCGGCGCACCTGCCCCGCCTCCCAACCGTCAACACAGAGAAGCGTCTCAGAAATATTAGTCACTTCCGGACTACACCTTTCATCACCCATCACGCAGACTAATTACTTCACCACCTGATTCCTATCAGCCTGCGCCTATAAATATGAACTTGAACTTGAACTCTATGCAAAGTCTCGATTTGCGTCATTCTGAGCATTTCCTAGTGTGTCTTAGTTCCAGTTTTTGATCCTATTTCTGCATTCTGGTTTCTGATTGTTTGCTGCCTGCCCTGACCTTTTTGCCTGTCTTTCCGTGTCTGATTCCACCTGCCCTACGATATTGTGTTCACTGTTGCTGACCCTGCCTGTCTGTTACGAGCTTCCATTAAAATGCTGCAATGGATCACTAGCCTTATGACCCCTCATTACAAAACCACTCCATTTGTTTATTTAGATCATCAGAAGGGAGTAACAGAAGTATCTTTTTGTGCAAAACAGATACATCATCCCTTAAACATTTCAAAGATGTCAACATTGAACGCACTTGTGGAGCATTGTCAACACATTTCATGAGGTCTTTCATAGATAAAATCATGCTCTTCATTTTATTCACCATAGCCTTGCGATCCTTTTGCAATCCCTCCATTTTGACTGCCAAGGCCTTTGCAGTAATCTTAGTCTCTCTCAGGCTCATCTACATTCATTTCACCCACAACGTGATCCACATTCATCAAACAGCGCCGTACACAAAGCGCATTAATCAGTCCAATAATTTCATGAATGGGCGCAGCACCATCGCGCGATAACAAGTGCATAGCAACTTTGCACCTTGTTCCACAACCGCAATCCAATCCATTCAATAACGCGGTACACAAACTTCACGCAGCAACACGGGCGTCTTCACATTCAATAAACAGCAACGCTGTAACCAAACACAGCAAAACTGCTAACATACCTCTTCTGTAGTCATTGTTTGCTTCGGTGTGTGCGTCTGTGTTTTATGTTCTGTGTACAGAGAAGTCCTTTCCAATAATCCACGATCCCAATGATTCACGATTCCAGTGATTCATGATCCCAATGATCAAATCCAACAGCAAGCCATTTCTGTTGACTAAATTGTAGCAGCAACCAGTAGCCGCTAAGGGGCTGAGTAGAGGGAGTTAAAGATGACGCGTTTCAATTGCATACAGGTTTTTTATTGTAATGTAATAAGATCATCTCCAATAGATGGAAAAAGAAGTAACTGTAAATCAAAAGAAATGTTCAAAGGAAACGTATATCCGAAGAAACGTACAAAAGAAACGTACAAAGAAACGTTCAACAGAAACAGTCAACAGAAAGTGAGCGTCCCAGCTACTCACCCCCTTCCAACCTGCATCCACACGCAAACTCACAGATTATATGCACCTATGGAGACCAAGTGATGTAACAAACGAAAAGTGGCAATTTCAAAATAAAAGACATCAAAACCTTACAGGGCACTTATAGTTTGTTTGTTTTTCATCATATAATATAAGAAACATGAATGTAACTTTGTGCTGCAGATCATTTTATTATTTCAGTTTTACATTTTATTTCACTGTAAAGATCTTTGCTACAATTACACATGTAAACATTTTTTTTAGCTAAACAACCTTAAATCCACAACTAGTATTTTTGTAAGAAAACTAACTAACTAGTCGTCTAAATGAATAAATCACTTCAAAAAGCTTTCACTGATGATTAAATCACATCCAGTTTTAGAAGATTTTAGAAATGAGAAAGAAAAGAAAAGCTTCTTTTAGCAGTTAACAATTTAACATTATTGATCAAATCTGTATCAAATCTGGCAAATAAATCAGATCTGTAAAACAGTAAGTCCTCGTTCATCTAAATCCACATTCAGATACTACTCATTAACACAGTGATAAGTGTTAGCCTGGTAGTTACATCTCCTCAGTCTTCAGATACAATGTGGGATTATTAATTATCATCTTCTGACTGCAAGTCACGATTTCTACAGAGAAAAGTGAAAAAAGGAATATAGTGAGGGGGCGGAGCACAGTAAAGTGGTTGGGGCAGGTGATGGGTGTAGTTTATGATGGGCGGGACTTATGACTGAAGGGTACAGGATATTTTATTTGAATGATGAAGTTTGATGAAGACGAAGCCTATTTTCAGACATATCTACTGTAATCTACATCATCAGCCACTGATTTTTCAGGAACATTTTACTGGGGCTCGAGTGTTGACCCTGACTGTAGACAGTGTGTATTATTGTGGACTGAGTAACACACACTTTAGAGACCAGGACAACACATAAGACTAGAACTTGGACTTTTTATGGACTTTCATACACAACACTGATACATCAGCCAGATTTTATTTACCACATAACATATTTCATACATTGAAGTATTTAAAACATCTGAACAGTATTAACAGTAACACTGTTCTGCCACTGATCCATATTCAGATTTATTTTTCCACTCGATTAAACTGATTCTTACATTTCTATTTGTTACAACTATTATATTTATATTCTATTTTCTTTTTTATTATTCTATTTTATTTTATGTTTAAATCACAGACAGTTTAAAAACATTTCACTACATGTCGTACTGTGTATGGTTGTGTATGTGAGAAATAAAGTATAAATGTAAATGTTTTCTGTAACTTTTCTCTGCTTCACATCTAAACAAAATCTGTTTTAATCCGAGTTCACATAAACGGATCTTTCTTGAGAAGATCAGACTCTCAGTAATCAGACCTAAAACAGGGTCAGACTCTAATTAGTTTTTGGAGAAGTTGTTAGTTCATTGTATTTTTTAAACCCAGACTGTGAAAGTGTAAATGGTTTATTCAGTAATGACAAGAACAACTATAACTGTTTTATTTATACAGAATGTGTTTATCTATTATTACGACCTGAATGAACATTAGACCATGATTTATTATTAATGTTTTAATATATGATCTTACTTCAGCGTCTCCAGTTTACAGTGAAGATTCTCCAGTGCAGCAGAGAGACTTTTCACTCCTGAGTCTCCTAGATTATTATAGGACAGATCCATGTATCTCAGGTGTGAGGGGTTTGATCTCAGAGCTGAAGTCAGAGCAGCACAGCCTTCATCTGAGACACCAAAATCACACAACCTGTAGAGAGACACAATGACACACTATTCATCAACAGATTTTAAAACCCTTTATTACAATTACTAAAATATTGTCAGATATATTCAATAAATCATTTTAACAGAAACCGCAAATAAAGATTTCTAGTGAGAATGTTTCTATAGACTAGAACACAAAAAATGTTCATCTATTACACTGCAGAAAGGCATGAAACTTTAACTCTGTAAACAATATGGACATCCTTGGACTTACATTTAAATCAGTTTACTTTTGTAGCAGAGATGTCTTTAAACTCTTTTAATATTTCCAACATTAAACTTCCCTCTGATCACTAATTAACTAATCATCATCATCATCATCATCAGCTGATAAACAGGTTTGTGAACTTCAGAACATATATACAGTACAAATCTTGTTTAAAAGTGTTTCTATTACTAAAGTATACAACACACCAGACAAGACACAACCTTGTCTAACACCTCTATAAACTTTATAAGGAACCACAGTATACTTTCAACATCACTTTGTGTTACTTAACATAATCCCTGGTTCTATGATAACAGAGTGAGGTGTTTCACTATGGGAATCGCTTTTGGCGTAACCAACTGCGGAAGCTCTTATGACACCAGGTCTGTCTTTGACAGACAGGTTGACCTGCGACCAGGCTCCGTCCTGTCTACATCAGCCAGGTCGACCCCTGTCCACGTCATTAAGGAGATTTCTTCCCTTAGGGGGTTGAAGACCCCTGCAACCATTAGCTACAGATATAGCCTCCACAATCCAATCCCTGTGTGAGGAGTAGCCCAAGACACAAACAGCTGGTCACAAGTTCTGAAACCTGCTGTTCTCTCCACATATGCCTGAAGAGCCCGCACCGACCATAATGTATTAAGTTTCTGCTCCTCCGGAGAAGAAAACAAAAGAGGATGAAAAGCCGCCAGTCCAGTAGTTGGGCACCTATATGCCGATTCCAAAACATTTGGCACGAAAGCAGGGTTAGGAGGAAAAGAAACTTTAGTGAGCCCCGGATCGAATTGTAAACAAGACGGGCTAACTGACAAAGCATGTAAATCACTCACACGCTTGGCTGTCACCAATGCCAGGAGCAGTGCCGTCTTAAGAGAGAGATACTTAAGACCCACCGCCTCTATCGGCTCAAGAGGATGCTGAGACAAGGCTTCTAAGACATTATGGGCAGATCCCATAATGGAACCATCTGCTTAGACACCAGCCGTATGTAGTGCGCCCCTTCATAAAACGACTTATTAAAGGTTGCTGGCCTGCCGACTTTTCGCCACAACCTATATGGCAGGTACACCTTAACGGTGGAGAAAGCCTTCCCTTTATCAAGCAGATCTTGAAGGAAGCATAATATATCCCTAACAGAGCACTGAAATGGGATAATCACTCTCCGTTCACACCATTCTTCAAAAACATGCCATTTATTGCTATAAAGAGTGCGGGTTTCGGAACCCCCCCCCCCCCCCCCCCTCGCCTGAGACAGGAGGCCCCTCCATGGGGGGAGGGGCCACAGCTGACACGACAATAGTTGAACTGCCACCGAATGTCGAGATGGCCAGCGCGGGGCTATCAGAATTAATGACAGACACTGCTCCCTCACTCTGGCTAAAGTGGGGGAGATTTAGCTCAGAGGGGGAAATGCATACAGAAGCACGTCTGGCCACTGATGGGCTAAAGCATCTACACGCAAAGGTGCATTTTCGTCCACCAGAGAGAAATACAGAGAGCATTGAGCGTTTTCTTGCGAGGCGAAGAGATCTACGGCAGCCTGACCGTACCTCTGCCATATCTGGCTCACCAATTGAGGATGGCTCCTTCGGCACCTTTGACGGCTGGCCTGGCTAGGCCCAGCTTCGCCGTGGCCCATTTGCATACCTTGTGCAGGCTGCTGTCAGCAGGAGGGGCCGAATCGGTCGTGCTAGGTGGTCTAGACTGTTGGACTGGGAAGGGGGTATTGTCTTCCTCCTCTTCGTTGTCCATGCCCAGATCGAGGAGGTCAGGGTTAGCATCGCCATCTGCATCCTTGTCCCAGTTCGTCATCCACCTGCATGAACAGGCCATCGAACCGCGGAGGCATGTCCGGGGATTCGGCTTCCATCATGTCTGCCCAGCTCTTACTAGCTCATGGCAGATGGGCAGTCGCTGTCGAGGCAGCTTCAGACAGGCAAGGGTCCTGCTGGTTAGCTACCAACACTTTCAGCCTCCTTTCCAAGATTTTCACCAGCATTGACGCACAATGAGCATATGTCTGCAAGTCCGCTAGCAACGTCTGAGCTTGCTTCGGGCCCATACACACTATGCACATAGGATGAGGGTCCCTGCCCGAGATTGTAGCTCCACATGATGATGGACAAGGGCAGGATACAGCCTCCTTAGTCTTCGACTCATGCCCTTTGGCGGGGGTAATCGCCGTCGACAGCGCAGTCTAAAGACTCGTCACAACACGTTAGTTTGTTAGACTTTTAATTAAACCTTTTAAGTAAACCGAAGGAAACTAGATGTCTCCTACCGATTTAACTAAATATGCAACAGGAGATCAGAATAGCTCGCCACGACACGGACGCTATTCCAAATTTAGGTTTGTCACTCACCACAATCCCTCTACTGATGTTGCGTTCAGGGACGGAATCCAATGACGGTCCATCTATTGAACAGTTAAGCGAAAATCAGCGAGTCGGGATGCGCTGAGAGAGCTTGCTGCAGGCTCCCACGGGAAGAAAGCGCGAATGACGTAGACAGGGGTCGACCTGGCTGCCAAAAACAGACGTGGTGTCATAAGAGGTTACGCAGTTGGTCACGCCCAAAGCGATTCCCATAGTGAAACACCGAGTGAAGTTAGAACAAGAACCTTTATCATGGAAACAAAATCAGGACTAAAACTAAATGCTGTGAACACATTCATAAATAGTTGTGCTCAACTCGGTCAAAAGTAGTTTCTAGGTCTACTGACACTAGACCAAAATCTGGTTAAGACTCTTACTGATATCTAAAATATCCCAGATAACAGAAATATTATAAAAATTCATCTTCCTGGGACACAATCTCTCTGATCACAATGGATGACTTGTTCTAAGACTTCACTCAGTCTGTTGGCCAAAACCTTGGTGAGTAATTTATAATCTCTGAATAACAAACTCAGCAGTCTCCAGTTTTTAATATCATTTAGGTCAGGTGTAGGTTCCCCTTCAGAGAGGGCTTTTAGTACTGGGGGGAAAATTGTTACTCTGTTGTGCTCCTCACTAAAGCTGGATCATGTTGATAGACTTGTGTTTCTAACAAAAACCTTGACAACACAAATGTATAGTACAAATACTGACATGTATAGTGTAGGTTTAGTTCATTCACCTCTGAATCATTCTGTTTTCTACAGTGGAGTCTTATTACAATTTAATTTTATTATAACAGTTAGAGTGTAAAACAGACCCACTTGTACACTGAACAGAATTTTACATCTTCTTATATTATAATACAGAGAACTTCTTTCTGTTCTGTTTATAACAGGTTTTGCTGATTTGACTGTAAAAAATTCATAAGTGAAAATAATTGAAATAAAAAAGCTGATAGCTGACAGATAACTGACTCTTGATGATCATTTTAACCTTCATCATGCAGCCCTTCTGCCCCCTGATGGAGGGTAAATCCATCAATTCTATATTCTGAAAGTGTGAGCTGATCAGAGCCTCTTGTGTAATTTTAGTCTCCAGGTTCTATTTATTTCCATCATTTCCATGCCAGTGCTGCTTTTAATCCATGCAGCTCACATAGTACATTTAGTTTGTGTCCCAGCTCCAGTTTGTGTGATTACTTCCAATGTTTTTTGCAAATTTTACAGTAATTTCAGATACTTTGCAGTCACATCAGAGTCTGTGAGAAATCATCAGTGTGCAGTGAAAAGAAACAATCTTCCTCCTCAGGACATTGATTATGAAACTAATACTCTACTTCGAACTTCTGCTTCAGTTTCAATATTAGAGAATGTGTCTTACTGAGGAGCAGGTTATGTGACTCTCAGAGATATGATCTTACTTCAGTGTCTCCAGTTTACAGTGAGGATTCTCCAGTACAGCAGAGAGACACTTCACTCCTGAGTCTCCTAGTTTAGTCCTGGACAGATCCAGGTATCTCAGATATGAGGGGTTTGATCTCAGAGCTGAAGTCAGAGCAGCACAGCCTTCATCTGAGACACCAGAACTACACAACCTGTAGAGAGACACAATGACACACTCTTCATCAACAGATTTTTATTATAGAAAGTATAATTAACACTGAACAAAACATTACTGTCAGATTGTGAACAGTGGGTGGGCCTGGGTCAAACAGGGTGGGCACAGGTTTGAGAAGAAACTCAAAATCAGCAGTCACTCAAAAGAACTTACATGACTGTAAAAAGAGGACAATGAGCTGAAAGAGATCTGTTCATTTATCAGTTGTTTATGTAGTGTGTATACACACAAACACACACACACAGCTTCACAATTCAATAGGATTGTGTCATCTGTCAACATTAGTGTGTATGGACACTTAATATTGTTGTAGGAGAAAATCGACTGCAACCTACATTGGCCCAGGCTAGCTCCTGCAATCTGACTATAAGTTTAAACAACTGTTCTAAGTAAAAATTCAAAGAAGAAATGATCAGCCAAACTCACGAAGACTGGATTCAGTTGAGGTAGGTTTATTGACAGTCGTATAGACAGCAATTATCCAGCTGGTACCAGGGATACAAGTTTGTCCAGTAGACGATACTTGCACCGAAGCACTGCTGATTGCAACAAGCTTATATACAGTTCTGACATGCCCCCCCTTTTTGCCATACCCCCTTCGTTATCCAATCATAATTCCGCTCACGTACACAGTTTCGCCCGCTTCAGAAATTACCATTATTTCCACATTGGAAAGTTTTGCCCGTGCTTTAGGCCCTCTCAATTTTCCATTATCTTCCATCCGGAGGGCCCCGGTCTCATGGACTTTGGACCTACGTCATCAGGCCATGGAGTTTATAAGTTGGTTTCATGTGCTTTTTGACTTATTCTCTTTTTCTGGGGTCTTCTTCAACACAACTCAACATAACACACTTATTCATGGGTATGTATGGATTTTCCTTGTACTCTAGCACTTTTTCTCTTCTATATGATTAAAACCTGTTCTTCTACTGTTCAGTCTCTGTGAATATGGTGTGCAGTGGTCATTGGTTTACTCATTACCCCAATGGCCATGTATTGCATATGCTTACTAAGGCCCTGTTTGTGGTGTGTTCTAGCTTCAATCTCTGCATGGGTCGCACACCTTCTGGATGAAACCGACCTTTCCACACCTTCACCTACTGCTGATCTTTTTACTGAGGTCATTACTCATTATATCCAGGATATGGAGAGTCGTGGTCAACCCAGCGACACGTCTGCTGTTAAGGGGGTTGATGTCTCAACACAGACTGCTACAGTTGTTACCAAGTCTACTCAGACTCTTCCACCTCCATCTACACATACTCAGGCTACTCAAGCTCCATGGCGTGTCAATAAAAGGACTCAACACCCTCCTCGCTATGCTGTCAAACCTTTTTATGTTAAGAAGTGACTCCTTATGATTTTGCATTTCTTTATTAAAACCCTTCTGCTCAGTTCTTCCTTAATGCTGTGTGCGCGTGTCTTTTCTGCCTGTGTGTGTGTGTGTGAGTTGGTTTCTGTGTATTCTTAGCCTATAGGGGTGGTTAATCAATCACTGACCTCGACGACCTGCTTGCTTCCTGACCTATGCACAGTATAACACTTGACTCTTGATGTACGTTTTTCTCATCTCATCTTTCCCCTGGGCCGTGGTGTATCTTTATCTTATAAAAATCCCACATAATTCCCCCCTTTTGTAGCTGCAGAGCTACAAACTCGATGGAGTTATGGGTGGCAAAGGGAAGCATGTCATATTTTATGCTAGCACAACATACATCATACATACATTATTCATGTCTAAACATTGGTCCAGAGGTGAGCGAAAAAACCCTCCCATACTTGCCAATTGATAGGGAAAAATTCTCACCTTGTCAGCTTTTTATGCTCGACAGTGTATTCATCACCTGGACCTTGCACTTAAGTATATACATCCCAGCATGTTATATGCGTTTTCATGTTTTCATGTCATATTAATTATGCATTACACGTCATGACGATTACAGATCACTTATAGTACTAGATTACTGATGTGCCCTACTTATTACATACATCATTAGTGAATACATTATTAGTGAAGGTTATCTATTACTCTTTGTGTGTGGGTTCTCTTCGTTGTTCTCTGTCGCCTCTTAGAACGGTGTACTTCTGCCCCTGGTGGCTTTGCACCACGTAGAGAGGCTTGGTGGGGAACAGGGGAGAGGTTACTAGCACTTCACCCCGTTCCCTAGGTTGCCTTCCAGCCCTTGCACTTGGTAAGGCTTCCAAGAGCTGTTCTACTTTTACGGGTTGGTCACCCCATAGTCTATCAGTCCCTGCACAAATCGTGATGGTTTCCATGTTCTTCCACATTGGTGTGTTCAAAGAATGCCACTCTAGGTTTCCCACCTTGAGTCCATATGATACCTCTCGCATCAGGTGGTATTTCGTGTATGTTACCCAAATCTGGACTCCTTCCTCGTTCAAGGGCCCGTACACCTGTTTCTCCCGTGCTGCTACCCACTTTCTGTCCATGGTGATGTAGTCTGCCTGTTGTGGAATTGGGTTGTCCCAGTGGGTCAACCTCCACTCTCCCAGTTCGTCCCTCAGGATGTCCCTGCTTTGTCCCATATTCGTCATTTTCTTCTCCACACTTCCTGTTACTTTACAGGACACAAAGAACACGGGGACAAACAACACATAACACCATTCTAGTTTTCTAGATTATACATAGTTCTACGCAATGTGTACTACTTAGGTTTTAACTTGAGGTGCTTTGTATATACTTCATTGTTTTTTGTTTTTTATGTAATTTTATGTTACTTACTTTTATATTTTTTATTTTTCTTCCATCTTAACATACCACACTACATTTTATTTACAGGAATTTTATATTGTCTGGGCAGGCCAGTGCCTTTTTAGGGATGTCATATATCCCGAAGGTTTTCATTTCCATGTACTCTGGTTCAATATTTTCTACGATCTGCAGATTCTGTCCAAATATAGATTGTGTGGCATTAGAAATCATTTTACGAATCAAAGGTATCACACAGCAAGTAATCAGCATTAGTATTAACAAGAATGTTGCTAGCACCGTCCCCATTCGTGTTAGAATAGCTCTCCAGCTTCCTGAAAACAGCCAGTACCACCAAGTTCCTCCGGTTGTATCTGGTTTGTGGGTGTTTCGCACATGTTCCATGCGCAGATCCTCCAATGCTTTGAGGGCAACGGTAAGGTTACCTCCTTCCCCTGTATGCATTGGTATTACTGAACAACATTCATCTCCAATCAGACTGCACACCCCGTCATCGGGCGCCCTCATGGTATCGATGGCAAGTCTGTTTTGTAATGCCATTACAGATACTGCATGTAATTGTCGCTCGATTCCTTGAAAAGCTAGGATTGTGGCGTTTACGAATCGCTGTTGATTATACCATATGTAGTTGATCCACTCTGCGTTTTTCTTCATTTGTAACCATGGAAAGAACACTAAGAGGTTATCCACGGCCGATTGTCCCTGTGCTCTATACTCATGCGGGATGCCTACCGGAATTCCTGCCCAGTCTACATAAACGGATTTATCCTCATCATAGCTGAACCTTTTCCGCCTCCTTGGCAATCTAGTCGGCACAGGATTCGTGATTGGTCCTAGGGGAAGAGTCGGTACAGGATTCTCTATCTGTCCTATGGGCAGAACCCTTAGGGCCCCAATCAGGATTACTGGGGCACAGATTCCTCCCCATTGCTCTGGAAGTTTTTGTCGCAATGACTGTCCCTGTCCGCAATACCAGAATACATCTGCTATTGGCAGCGTTCCTTTTTTCACCAGGTCGGAGATTGTCCAGATATGTTTCGACATTCTCCCGTCTACCCCCAAAGATGGTACTCGTACATTTTTATTGGCTTCCCACACTTCCTCACAGTTTTTTAGTTCTCCCAGTTTTTTATGGCCATATCCTCTGTAGCAGTGGGGAAATCGTAGATCGTGTGCTATTTTCACATTTCCGGGTGGCTTGGAAGCTATTGGTCTTGTTATTAGGGAGGCTATGCTCTCACAGCTTTCTTCATACAGATGTTTAGTGCCATACCTTATTGGCGTTTCTCCAGGCTTACTTATTGGCCTTTTCACTGGTGGAATAGCTGGGTCGAAGAAACGATTCAGACAGAACGGGACACATCCCTGGAATGCGCATGGTGACATAAGCTTGCAGCTCCGCATCTGGCATGTTGCTAAATTTCCTGGAATTGGGACCACCCTAACAGGTAAGTTCCTTCGAGCACATATTACACAGTCTGTTTTCACAGTTTCTTTGGCAGTGAACATCAGCCATTTAAGGTACAGATTTTCCGTTCCATGGTTGACTTCTTCCAAGTGTTCCAGTATTGTTTGTTTTACTTCACGCGGTACCCGTGTTTGCTGGATGCCTTCTGGGTTCTTCTTTTCCTGGCTCTTGCTGGTCGTGTTGTGGGCGTATGACTTTACTTTACTGCCTCTTGCGCCTCCAGTTTTTATCTTCCACATTTGAGTACAGTCTATCTGGACCTTTGTTCGCTTTATGGTTCTCAGCAGCCCTGCTGCTATTATGAGTATAGCTGCTATCGCCATCGTTATTAATATTGCAGACATTGCGTTTATTCTTCTAACATCTCTTTGGGTCATTTTCATTTGTTCTCTGGTGCCACTTGGGGCCATCTTCAGCTGCTCTGGGGTTCCCGACGGTGGCTGTGTTCCTGTTGCCGAGTTCTTGCTCTTGTTCTGGATGCTGGTCCACCCCTTATATCTTCAGGCACTATATTTTCTAACCCTTGATCTATGCTGTCCCACCCAGCAAGTATCTGTTCCCACTCTGCCCTGTTAATAGTGGACGGTATCTCAGCCTCAGGTAGGGTTGGGCTGTCAGCCCGTTCTTGTGTTCTTGCTGCTTGGGGCAGTTCGGGAATCTGTTCCACTTCGCGTCTTAGTGCATCTAGTGCCTGCTCTACTCCTACCCTCCAGCGATTCTCCTGTTGTGTGCTGATCGCTGTCTGGGAGGTTCCTTCCTCAGGCTGCCCCAGCCTGTCGTCTCCCGGGGCCCCTACTGATGTTTCAGGTAGCACCTCTGGCGGTGCCGGACACGGATCCGAGTGCTCTTCTGGCGGCACCCTCCCTTCTTGGGTCTCGTCAGGCCGTCTTTCCTCTGGTGGTGGGTCCTCTGTTGGTGTGTCTTCGTCTTCCTGTGTCTCAGGTGTCTCAGAGGTCTCAGGTGTCTCTGGTGCTTCAGGTGTCTCCGGTGCTGGGTCCTGTGCCTGTCTGGTGAATACTTCTGGGGCCGAGGGTGCAGCTGGGTCTCGAGCACGTGTGCAATGATTGAGGTGGTACCATCCAGCCTTACCTTCTACCTTTACGGCTGTTGGTGTGGCTAGGGTTACCTTGTATGGTCCTGTCCTTCTTACGTCGTTCCACTTCCTTTTGAAGGCTCTGATGTACACCCAGTCTCCTGGTCCTACTTTTCGTAGTTCGTCGGGTAGTTCTATCGCTCTCGCTTCTGTTGCCCCTTTTACCTGTTGAAACAAAGTTCTGTGTATTTGGGTTAGGTGTTTTAGATAACTAGCCAGTTCCTCTTCTAATTGTTCGAGTGGGGGGCCTTTGTAGGGACCTCTCAAGTACGGCACCGGCATGGGTCGACCCGTAAGCATTTCGTGTGGTGTCAAGTGTGTGATGCGATTCGTCTGCATGCGCATACTCATCAATGCCAATGGTAGTGCTTGTACCCATGTCAATTTGGTCTCTGCGCAGATTTTAGCCAATTTTGCTTTTAGTGTCCCATTAGCCCTTTCCACCATACCCTGCGACTGCGGATGATACACACATCCAAACCTGTGCTTTATCCGCAAGGCCTGCGTCACTTTGCTGGCAACTTTGTTCAAGAAATGCATACCATTATCCGAACTGATCTTATCGGGAATTCCAAATCGAGGTATCACTTCTCTACAAAGGAATTTCACTACCGTCTCGGCGTCAGCATGTGCTGTAGGATGGGCTTCCACCCACCTACTGAACCTGTCCACTACCACCAAAACATATCTTTTCCTTTCTTTCCTCTCAACCATGTCGATGAAATCAATCACTAAATGTCGGAATGGACCGTCGGGCTGTGGGATGTGCCCTATTGGAGCGGTAAAGCTTTTCCTGATGTTACGTTTGGCGCATATTTCACAGCTAGTTAATACATGATCGATCGTTGGGCCTAAAAATGGCGACCACCATGTTCTCTTAAGCCTTTTCACCACCTCCCCCCTTGCGCAATGGTCCAAACCATGCGCAGTGTTGATCAGGGTAGTCAAAAGTGATACCGGGGCAACAAAGTGTCCATGTGGCCCTCGCCATAGGCCAGTTTGCCTGTGTTTCCGTGCTCCCATTTCCTCCCAACGTGTAGTCTCATGGACTGATGCTGCATTCTGTGAGGCAGCTAAAGATGCCAAGTTGGCCTCTGGTGGAGGAGTGTCATGCGGGACAGTAACTGCTAGGATATCTACTCGTTGTGATGCCACCTTTTTAGCGGCTTCATCCGCTGCCGCATTTCCCTTGGACACGAATGTGCCATCCGTTTTGTGAGCAGCACACTTCACAATAGCTAGTTTAGCTGGGAGTTTGATGGCATGTAATAGATCTGAGATGGCCTGACCATGCGTAACCGGTGAGCCGTCTGCCCTATGAAACCCGCGCTGGGCCCAGATTGGTCCGTATAAATGACACACTCCGTAAGCATATGCTGAGTCAGTGTAAATTGTGCATGTTTGTCCACTGGCCAATACACATGCTGCTGTCAATGCTTTTAGTTCTGCCAATTGGGCTGAACAGGGCTGACTCACGGGCAGAGCCTGGACGGTTTCGAAGGATGATAGGTCAAGGCTGGGGGCCACGATCGCATAACCAGCTACATTCCCCTCCGTTCCCCTAAAACACGAACCGTCGACAAAATAAGTCAGAGTTGAATGTGGCAGTGGCTGATTCTCGAGATCTTGCCGCGCTTTTAGATGCGCACTGGAGACAGCATGACAATCATGTGGCTCTCCTTCTAAAGGGGTCATCATTCTGTCCGCCGGATTTACCGTACGACATCTCTGGATTGTTAATTCAGGTGCTGACAGAATTACGTCATATCCTGTTTTCCGTGCATGGGTAATTACGAATGCTGGGCTAGTCAAGAGGGCATGCAGTGCATGGGTCGTATACAGGGTTGTTGGGTGGCCCATAGTTATCGTGGATGCCTTTTGATAAGCAAAGGCAGCCGCTGCCAACCCTCTGTAACAAGGAGGCATTCCTTTTTCAACGTTATCGAGTGACGTACTAAAGTAAGCGATAGGCTGCTTTCCCTGGCCCTGTTGTTGAGTTAAGACTGCAGTCGCAAAGCCTTGTTTCTCAGAGACGTACAGGTGAAATGGTCTGCTATAGTCTGGTCCAGCCAATGCTGGTGCGGAGCACAGATCACCTTTTAGCAGCTCAAATGCTGCGAGGGCCTCTGAGGTCCAAGTAAGAGATGCTTTTTCATTTCTCTGATCGGCTGCATGTATCAGTGCACGCAGAGGAGCTGTTTTTAACGCAAAGTCACAGATCCATTGTCTACTATAGCCCACCATGCCTAGAAAGGAAAGCATTTGTTTCACTGTTTGGGGTTTTGGGGCGGTGCGTACCGCTTCCACATGAGCTGGTGTAGGAGACCTATCTGTTCCTTGTAACATCCTACCAAGGTATTCAACTTTCTCTTTACAAAACTGCAATTTCTCTCGGCTGACTTTATGACCATTTTCTGCAAGCATGTTGAGCACTGCTAGTGAGTCCTTTCTGCACTGCTCTCTGGTTGGGCTGCATATCAACAAATCATCAACAAACTGAATTAGAATGCTAGAAATGTCAATCGAGGCCAAGTCTTCCGCCAACACACGGTTGAAGATTGATGGGCTTTCACAATACCCTTGTGGGAGCCTTGTATACGTATACTGTTTACCTTCGTATGTGAACGCAAACAGATGTCTCGAATTTGGATGTAAGGGCACACTGAAAAAAGCTGAACATAAATCTATTACCGTATACCACTTTGAGTCTTTTGGGATATTGGACAGGAGGGTGTGCGGATCGGGCACTACAGGTATCTCTGCTTGTACTACTCTGTTGACTGCCCGTAGGTCATGCACAAGTCTCCACTTGTCAGAGTTGGGCTTCTTGACGGGAAATATGGGGGTGTTGCAAGAGCTGCTAGTTGGAATTAGGACGCCTGCTTCAAGTAATCCTTGAATGGTAGGTCTAATTCCCTCTCTTGCCTGTACTGACAACGGGTATTGACGTTGATAAGGTAACCTAACATTGGGTTTAACCTGAATTTGGACTTGACCTGCTGATTTAACGAATCCTACATCCGTCTGATGCTTTGTCCACAAGATATCTGGTACCCTTTCTAGCAATGACTCGTCTTCATCGGCTCCATTCTCTGTCCTGAGTGCTAGTGTATGCGATGACAACGGCATGTGCCTCTCTATCCATGTGTGTGTAGCTATCACGCTATCTACTGCCTTTTGTGCGAGGCGTGTGTACCTGCCATCTGGTGAAATGTGTATGTAAGCATTATGCGTCGGTTTCCACTCTCTGACTTGAGCTGCATCCCTAACCATTGGTCCTAAATCTTTCGATTCAAATCCCTCTGCTACCATGAGAGAGACATGTGGGGCTGCACTTGGAATGTGATGCCACGTTTCTAGCTCATCCTTCAGGATTGTCATGGCGGCTACTCCTTGTGGGCCTATTATCACATCTGTTGTCGTTATTTCGAACTGTTTTGTTTCCATCAATCCATTCCACAGTTGTCCATACTCTTCATTCTCGCTGTTATAGTCATAGTATAAGGTACAATGCAAGGGGCTTTTTGGTTCCTTGCAGTCTGGCCGCATGGCCTGTATCCACGTTTTCCATTTCATGTAGGTCTGGTTTAGTCCAGATGTTTCAGGGGTGATGTATTCCAGCCAATACACTGTATCCTGTGTCCTTCCCTTGTCCGCTTCCTTTAGTAGGTGTTGACCTGCCAACGTTTCATCTGGGAAAGTCACCCAGACTCCTGTTGGGCTACAGTGTATTTTTGCTGCTAGTTTGCACAGTAAATCTCTTCCCAGTAAGTTCACTGGGGATTGGGGTGAGTATAAGAGTGGTGCCACTATCGTGGTGTCTTCAACTGTTAAGGTCTGGGGCTCCGTGAATTTCAATATCTGTGTTGTCCCCGAGAAGCCAGTAGTCTTAATCGAGTTACGTGAGAGGGGGAGTCCGGAGCCTTCCTGTCCTATACATGAGAAAGTGGCACCAGTGTCTATCATAAAGGGAACTGATTTCGTACCGTTAATAGACACCATAGTTGTTGGTTCCTGCCTTGGATGCAGTGTGGTGACGTACTGCATGTTCTCCCCCTCCGGCTTCTCTGGGCATCCTCAACTCCAATTCGCTGCAGGCCCTGTCCAGGGTCCTGCTTGTCCTGACCATTGATTGGGACCAGTTACTATCCCTTGCTGACCTCTGTGTTCTGGCTGTCCTGGTTGATTTTCCCATGGATTGACCTGACAGTTTCTTCTGGTGTGTCCTTTTCCACCACATCCCCAACATTCAAGGGTTTGTGTTCGTGGGTTGTTTCCACTAGCCTGGGGATTCCCGAACTGTCTTGGTCCTGGGCCTTGGGCCCATCTTTGCCATCGTCCTGGCCCCTGTCTCGGGCCTGGTCCCCTCATAGGGCGGTTTTGTGGTGCCCCTTGTTGAGTACCGAGGTGGACATGTATTGGGGGCATAGCTGCTTGTGACATCATTTGTTGTTGAGTACCTGGGGGTATTTGTGCTGGAGGCAGCGTAGGTTGCTGCATGTATGTCTGTGTCGTTACTTGGGGTGCCTGGGTCGGTGCCATCTGAGTTATATTTGATGTAGCAGGTACCAGTACTGCTGCTTCGACTGTTGGGGCTTGCAGTGAGGCTTGTATCTTTCCTGATTTTTCTTTTTCTCTTCTGGCTTTGGTGAGTTCTCCTAGTTGAGTTTTGTATAGTTGTGTCATTAGTGCTTCAGTTGCATCTTTAGCTTCTCTCTTCTTTTTCCTGTGTTGTTCTATGTGATGTACGAGATGAGCTTGAAATGTTTCCCAGGGTAGGGTGTTCAGGCCGACCACATTTTCTAGTGCTTCTTGCACTGCCGCTGGCATGCATCTTTTTAGCATCATTTTGAACAAGCCTTGGTTTGTCTCATTCAGGTTCCAGGCTGTACCCGTCTCTTCTAGCCATTTGGTCTGGAAGTTCTGGATGAACTTTAAGGCATTTTCTTCTTCGCCCATTGTTGTGGCTTCCAGTTTACCTGGGTCCATCTTGGTGGGGTACATGTCACGTATTGCATCCCACACGCGATTTCTGTAGGCTCCGAAGGCTAAGTCGTCATCTCTTTCTGAATCCATCGTATTCTTCAATCCTGCTTCGGACAATATTTCGGTCGCTTTGTTTTTTCCTATCACTTGGGCCAGTATGGCCTTGATATCTCCGACTGCCAGCAGGTGGCCAGTTGTTTTTTCTTCAAACTTTGTTATCCATTTCTGCCCTCCCTGGCATATGTCTAGGAGTTGGTTTGCTAACCCAGTCATATCCATAAATGACCAGGGCACATAACGCACTTCTCCTCCCTTTGCTATTAAGGGACACTGGCTCACTTCCGGTTCTTCCATCACAGTGGCTGGTAGGTCTTCTTCTGTCCCATATCTTCGTGGTGCCCTTACCGGTCTACCTGACTTTCTCTGTTGTGGACTCTCCGGCTTCTCTTGTTGACCTTTCCGGCTTTCCTTTTTCCTCTCGTCTTATCATCTTCTTTCCCTACTTTCCAATGTCGCAACATTTCTTTCACTTCTTCACACCTTTTTAGCCTAAATGTCCCTTCCTTCGGCCATTGCAACACTCCCTGTGTCCTGTCATGCCATTTCATCATACACTTTTTAATGTACTTTTCATCTGTTTTGTGTTTAGCAATCACCACTTCCGCCGGTGTTGGCTGACTTGTTGTTATTACTTTCCCCATGACGCACCCTTGTTGCGCTCTGTGGGCGCTGCTTCTTTCTCCTAAGTTCTGGTTGTGTCTTGACCAAACCAAATGTACGTTTATCTGCTTGACAGTTATCGCTGGTCTGACTGGTTTCTTCCTCCTATATACCTCTGATAATGTGTTTATCTTATCTATCAATGATGATACTGCCAATCCTCTCTCCCAATTCACACTCCTTAACTCTACAGTAACTATTGCTGTAAGTCCTGAGCAGTAGTTGTTTTGGATAGGTCGAGCTTGATTGAAATCTATCGCAGGCTCGTCTTCTTCACTGTCTGGATCCTTTATAAAATCAAACAAAGGGATGGTGGCCTTAGTAGCACTAGGATCTTCCACTAGTCTCCGTAATATGGGACTTAGGAGTGTGGGTTCCCAAAGTTTTTTGAACGTTTGCGTCCAATCAATCTCAGGAAACTCAACCTGTAAATTCAACAAGTTATTCCACTTAGTCAGATACCACAATTTAGCAGCAATTAATTCTCTCGACTGCCACCTTTCAACTCCACACTTATCTTTAAATGTGCGCTCGTCCCAAAAGTGTGTTCTTATGCCTTTCGTTTCTATAAGTATATCTTGTGGTGCCATTAACTATCCAACTTGTCCGCCACAAGACTCTCAACCACCAGAGGGAGCCAACCGTACCAAGTGATAATTATTTTTACTCTGTTCGTCCTTTAGATACTAGTTTTCTTCTGATGCTTCACTGTTTCTACACTGCAGACAGTCATAAAATTCAGTAACTACCACTATGTAACCTCCCGGAAAATCCTGGAGCTTAAATCTTCTAACACGTCGGCCTTCGATGTAATACTGGGTGATTATTAAGTCACGACCTGGATTGGTAAGGAGTAGTAACACTAGTGGGCTGTCGGCCGATACCGTCAATATTCTTGGGGGGACCTGGCTTCTATATTCTTCCTCAAATCTCAAAAAACTTGGGTATAATGCTAAAACGGTGTACCACCATGTAGTCATACGTAAGCGACTTGATTATTCTATGTTCAATGTGGGTCCAGTTTTAACCCTACGTTTTATTTTGGAGTATTACCTCAGGGGTTCTTCTTCTGGTTCAATGATGCTTTCAACGTATCTTATCACTAGTCTATATTGATTGTGGGATCTAATTAATCTGTATCTTATGAGGTGTAGCTTATCGCCTTCTAGTCTGTTCTCTGTTAAATCATAAGATGGGTTTTCTAACAACAGCTGCACAATTGGATGATTAGGAGCTACTGTGCGACAAATTTCTGAGGCTATGCTAACGTTATTGCCTTCTTCGATGCCTACACAGCAGGGAACCAACATGTGGAGCGTCATTCGGGGCTATTTTTACTTTGTCTTAGTCCTATTAAATGTATTTTACCGTAGTATAACACTTATCTTTGTTTAATCTCTATATTATTTTCACTTTTCCTGCAATCTATTACTGGGGCTCTTTCAGAGTCCCTCTGCTCAGATTACTGAGCACTTAAATGAGCTGTAAGCCACTATATGCAAATTAAGGGCTATTTCTATGGCAGTCCACAGTCCACAGTCCACATACATCAACAGTCAGCCTAGTAATACATCAACAGTTATACAAGCAAATACGACAGTTAGTGAATGAGACTAATTCCTACACACACTGAGAAATGCACTGGTAATACACTAAATCCTACAAACCTGATAAGCCAGTATTCCTACTGTACTTTTAACATTTATCAGGAAACACAATATAGGGAAATCAGCTTAGCCATACAAAATCACACAGCAGGGAAATCAACTTTTTGTCATAGGAATCACATACAGCAGGGAAATCAGCTTTTTGTCATGGAAAATTACACACAGCATGAAAATTAGCTTTTTTGTCATAGAAAATTACACACAGCAATCACACATGGCCACACAAACCCACTCTTATCACATATACATACACACAGTAATGCAGATCTGCCTTTGACACATAAAACCACACATACAGCAATGCAAAGCAACTTCAGCTTCTTTTTCACACATAAAAATCATACACAATGCAAAGCAACTTCAGCTTCTTTTTTCACACGTAAAAATCATACACATCAATGGAATTCCACTTCAGCGCTTTTCTCACAAGCTTCTAACACAATATCCTCACACCGATCTGACCAAGCAGCCCTGTGCCCTTCACAGCGGTATCTCAGATCCTTCCGACCATGCAGCCCTGGGGCAGCTGTTTATACAGAGAAACAAACACTTAAATTGCTGTCTCACTTGACAGCCCGCAATGAGCCTTTTCACTTACTCCTTTCTGCTCACCTTTGCTCTTTCTCTTCCCTGTATAAAGACAATGAATCTACTTTTCTCCTCTATTCACCTTTGTGCTGCAACATACCCCAGCGGTATCTCGGGAAATTTTTAACTTACACTATCTGCCCGTTCAGACCTGTCTTTACTCAAAGACAGCGGTAGCCGCAGATGAAACAATAACCTTCATGTGCACAAACATTTATTACCCGCGGTCTCACATACACTTTTTACCAATCAATGTTTGCAAACTTCACATAATCTCTCCCAAATCCAGTCTTTATATCTTTCATGAAAACGAGCAATGTTTTTTGGTTTTATGAGTCAATTACAACTTTTAGTAAGATCTTTTGGATTTCAATAATCAAGGATTTCTTGTTAACAATCCTTTGGATTTTCTATAAGTCAATCAAACTTTAATAAATCCTTTGGATCTTTATAAAATCGAACTGCTTACTAGGTTTTTTTAGGAGAGTCACGGAGCTGATCCGTCCCAGAAATGGGGCCGCTCCGGCCGTACAGACCACACAAGACTATAGCAGATACTTTGATCTAACAGGCATTCTGCTTACCTTTTTCTATGATGGCCAAAGTTGTCTGGTCTGGACGGCGGCGCTATGGCTCCCCACGTCCGGGGTTCGGGGGTCCCCGCGGACTCTCCTGGCTGGCTCGCCAAAACAATGTAGGAGAAAACCGACTCCAACCTACATTGGCCCAGGCTAGCTCCTGCAATCTGACTATAAGTTTAAACAACTGTTCTAAGTAAAAATTCAAAGAAGAAATGATCAGCCAAACTCACGAAGACTGGATTCAGTTGAGGTAGGTTTATTGACAGTCGTATAGACAGCAATTAACCAGCTGGTACCAGGGATACAAGTTTGTCCAGTAGACGATACTTGCACCGAAGCACTGCTGATTGCAACAAGCTTATATACAGTTCTGACATGCCCCCCCCCTTTTGCCATACCCCCTTCGTTATCCAATCATAATTCCGCTCACGTACACAGTTTCGCCCGCTTCAGAAATTACCATTATTTCCACATTGGAAAGTTTTGCCCGTGCTTTAGGCCCTCTCAATTTTCCATTATCTTCCATCCGGAGGGCCCCGGTCTCATGGACTTTGGACCTACGTCATCAGGCCATGGAGTTTATAAGTTGGTTTCATGTGCTTTTTGACTTATTCTCTTTTTCTGGGGTCTTCTTTAACACAACTCAACATAACACACTTATTCATGGGTATGTATGGATTTTCCTTGTACTCTAGCACTTTTTCTCTTCTATATGATTAAAACCTGTTCTTCTACTGTTCAGTCTCTGTGAATATGGTGTGCGGTGGTCATTGGTTTACTCATTACCCCAATGGCCATGTATTGCATATGCTTACTAAGGCCCTGTTTGTGGTGTGTTCTAGCTTCAATCTCTGCATGGGTCGCACACCTTCTGGATGAAACCGACCTTTCCACACCTTCACCTACTGCTGATCTTTTTACTGAGGTCATTACTCATTATATCCAGGATATGGAGAGTCGTGGTCAACCCAGCGACACGTCTGCTGTTAAGGGGGTTGATGTCTCAACACAGACTGCTACAGTTGTTACCAAGTCTACTCAGACTCTTCCACCTCCATCTACACATACTCAGGCTACTCAAGCTCCATGGCGTGTCAATAAAAGGACTCAACACCCTCCTCGCTATGCTGTCAAACCTTTTTATGTTAAGAAGTGACTCCTTATGATTTTGCATTTCTTTATTAAAACCCTTCTGCTCAGTTTTTCCTTAATGCTGTGTGCGCGTGTCTTTTCTGCCTGTGTGTGTGTGTGAGTTGGTTTCTGTGTATTCTTAGCCTATAGGGGTGGTTAATCAATCACTGACCTCGACGACCTGCTTGCTTCCTGACCTATGCCCAGTATAACACTTGACTCTTGATGTACGTTTTTCTCATCTCATCTTTCCCCTGGGCCGTGGTGTATCTTTATCTTTTTAGAAATCCCACATTGTGTACATGATATTTAAAGTCTATCAGTTCAAACACAGGATATTTTTTATTTAAACATAAAGGCTATGATGTTAAATCATGAAGGAAAATCTAACTAATGATATTATATAAATTACTGTTTTAAATTAACTGATAAATCGCGCAAATTGTTTTAGCTGAGATTTATTTTCAGTCTGTGAGGAGATTCATTATATTTGTCTGATTATTATTTAGATTGGTGATATTTAAAATAATTATATTTAAGTGATTTTAACAGAATAGTCAGAATGAACAACCACCATATCATATATTATTAAATAAATCCATTGAGTGTTTTAATTGGCGTTAAAATGACTTTGTGTTGGTGCTGCCCCATGTACTCCTAAACCAACTGCAGTTCTGTTCTTCAGCTCTCAGATGAGTCCAATCTCCACTCTGACACTGTTCTCCAGTGTAAACACAAACTGAAACACATTTCATCTTATTATATCCTCTGATTACAGTGTAGGAGTTTCAGGGGTAAAGACACAGTGTGGTGTCTGTTTCAGAGAAGATAAACTCTTTATTAAACTAGTCTGTTACACGACTACACACCACACAGAAATGTTACTGAGCAACGTCACTCAATGAAGCTTCTTAAAGAAGCAGCGTGTGACAACTGGGGTTTATTAATAATTCTAACATTATAACAGAGTTTATGTAGGTGGGCCAGAACACCAAATGGGTGGGACCAGGAACCTGGAGCTTCACCAGTGATATTATTTTATTATATTATTTACAATTACTGATATTCTTTTTTTTTTTTTTTTCAAGAAATTAACTTGAGCTGCAAAAAATATTTTAAAAATAATAATCAGATTTTGTAGATTTTTTTCACTTATTTATTTATTTATTTATTTAATGTATATGTGATTCTGAAGAGACTAATCTATTTGTTCTGAATGTTGTACTGTTACAGAACATTTCAGGTGAAAAACAACACTGTATATAACTGCTGCTTTTAGTGAGTTATTGTGACTCTCAGAGAGATGATCTTACTTCAGTGTCTCCACTTTACAGTGAGGATTCTCCAGTACAGCAGAGAGAATCTTCACTCCTGAGTCTCCTATTTTATTATAAGACAGATCAAGTGTTTTCACAGTCAGATGAAGTTCTCTCAGATTGGAGGTTTCTGATCTGAGCACTGAGACCAGAGATGACCAACTTTTTACTCCAAGTGAATCACAGCTGATACTAAAGGAAATAAAATAAAACATAATGAACTCACACTAGTGCAAATGAACAAACATGTCCTCAAAGCTTTCACTGAACCTTCTCATTTTTATAAATACTGAAAGTACAAACACCAGTTAGACAATATGGTTAAAGTGACACTGCAGTCGACATCTACATGTTGATGTCATTAAAATGGGTAAAATCTGGATGTTCCAGTAGGAGCATAAACAAGCTCCAGTTAGTCCTGAACACAGTACCTAGAGTCCTAGCTAGAACCAGAAGATATGAACACATCACTCCTATCTTATCCACACTGCACTGGCCCCAGGATGAAAACACATTTGTTTAGTCACAATTTTTATGAACAGTTTTTCTTAGGTAAAGGAGCAGATCTTACTAATCGTGGTTTCTGAAAGCACAGTTGAACTAGACACACATATATTTTATAGGTGCAGCCTTTAGATACTTAGCGGTAATAGTGATGAAAATGAAAAGCAGGCGTCCGTGAGCTCCTACTGCACAGAAAAATAAATAACTACAAAACAGTTTTTTAATAAATGCGTGAGAATAAAACCTTAAAGTTTTAATAGTCATTATTAAAAATGAGGTACATAAAGAAAAAGAAAAATGGATTTTTAAAATCCATTATAAAATGTATCGTCCCAATTGTTAGTTGATAAACCATTTTACATCATTTGAGCATGAACTAATGTATAGAGAAAATAAATTTCAACCAATTTTACTGTGGAATTTTTTAATAATCCCTCAAAATCATCATTCATTCATTCATTCATTCATTCATTCATTCATTTTCTACCGCTGCTCAGGCATCATTGGGCATCGAAGAAGGATACACCCTGGATGGAGTGCCAACCCATCGCAGGGCACACACACTCTCATTCACTCACACACTCACACACTACGGACAATTTTCCAGAGATGCTAATCAACCTACCATGCATGTCTTTGGACCGGGGGAGGAAACCGGAGTACCCGGAGGAAACCCCCGAGGCACGGGGAGAACATGCAAACTCCACACACAAGGCGGAGGTGGGAATCAAACCCCCAACCCTGTAGTTGTGAGGCGAACGTGCTTCAAAATCATCATATCTTTTACAAATTTAAAAGTGTTAATTGATAGAACTCACTCAGATCACTCATAATGACCTACTCTTTGCTCACAATAAAGATAAAATAATTCTGCTCTGAAATTCTGAAGTAATTTTCATTCAAACTAGATATTTCTGTCTATTTTATTCAACCAGATTGAAAATTTGATCCATTATAAAATGAACATTTCGAGATGTTAGTTGCTCAAACCAAATCAGATCACTTAAGAATGCCCTCCTCTATGCTCACAATAAACATCTAAACAATTTTACTGTAGGATTTTGAAGTAATAGCTCTTCAAACTCACAGTCTATGTTTTAATATTTGTTTTAAAATAATTGACATTTTGATTCATTTCATAATGGCCTATTCTATGGTCACTATAATGATCGAGCAATTTTATTGTGGAAATGTTTAATATTTGCTCTTTAAATTTTTGCCAGGAGGCACATTTAATCCACGATAAAATAGATATTTCAAAATAATTCTACTGTGCGAATTTAAAGTTATATTCTTTCAAAGTTACAATGTCTGTAATCCTTTATATTACAGACATTAATTAAATTTAAAATGTTAATTGTCACATACATAAACATACACAGTATGACATGTAGTGAAATGTGTTTTACGTCTGTTCCTTATTTTAGTAAAGCAGAATTATAAGAAAAATAGCAAAATGGGTAGAACTACGGAGTAAAATTAAAATGTAGATACAGTAAAAAATAAAAGAATTAAAAATAATTCTGTACAATGAGCAGTGAATGGGATGGAATATCGATAAGTAGGTTATATATAATTTACATATATACAATCATTGCATATATAATTCTACTAATTAACTTTAAGCCATAATAAAAGGCTTGATTAATCTTTATTTTAAGCATAGATTAGGTCATCCAGAAGTGATATGAGTCAGTTTGATCAACAATTAATGTGAATTTTCCATTTTATAATGGATTAAATGTTGCCCACTGGCTGACTTAATTTATGTCATCAATGTAATGATTTTAAAAGTGAATTACTAAACAATTCCACAGTAAAATTAGCTAATATATATTCTTAGCATAGAGTAGATCATTTCAAAGTGATCTGAGTGAGATTTTTCAACTAACACTTTAAAATTTCCATTTTATAATGTAAAGTGTACTTCCTGGCACAATAATATTGCCAGATATTGTGCTTTTAAACAGGAATTATTAATGAATTCCACAGTAAGATTTGAGCGTAGAGTAGGTCATGCTAAAGTGATGGGAGATTTTTTTTTAGTTTTATAAACTTTCAAAAATTGAGGGTTCATGGTGTAGCATCAAGACTGAATAATGTCTTAAATTCTTTAATGTTGTAAAGCTCATTTAACTCAGTAAACACACGATAAGAGCTAACAAATAAGAGAGACAAAAAAAATGAATTTACCATTTTCTTACAATAATCTTACATACACAACTTTACATGAAATCCACAAAAATTAGCCACTTCCACTTCAATGAAATATTGACCAATATCAAATAATATACTTAACTCAAATAATATCTCTGACAAGTGCTCAACAATTCCTTTTAACAAAGATGAAATATTTAAATTATCACCGTTATGTATTGTGTCATTATTATAAAGGAGACATATCGCTAGCATGCTGTATAAATCAATTTAATCAATTTACAGTTCATGCTGTCTATTTTATAATATAAAAAAATTAACTATAAAGACATCGCAACAATAAATCTGAACCCAAATGAGACTCACACCAACCTTGTGCCTCCTTCAGTCAGGTACCGAAACAAACAAACGTTCCAAAAAATGTCTTTTAAGATGCAAACATTACATTACTTTGTTTTTACTCCTCACTGTTTATTACGACATTAGGTCCCTTTTATTGTCATTTACACATGGGCATATAGTGTTTGGGGAACTGGGATGTTTAAATGATAAAGCATTTCATAATTCATAAATATTGTAAGGCTTATATCACTGTGGAATGTAGAAGAGTCTAAATCAATAATTATTTTAGTTTCTAATAGATATTATAACTCAAATATTATATGAAATAAACTTTCTAGGGATGCGTCCCTTATTTTTCCCTCACTGAAGGTGGGAACCCTAATCTAAAGTAAGAAATGTTAGACTAGTGTTAAGTTAAGCTGTTAAGTTGCAGCTCAGCAGCCTGTTGACTTGAAGATAAATCACTGCTCAGGTGATCAAAACCTCCATCACCTAAAGCTCTTTACAGAACTGCAGCAACCCAAATGATCAGAAGCAATTATTTATTTTATTATTAAAGAAAATAAATTATTTTCTTATTCCTAAACTTTTACTATACTCAGAAGTCCAGTGGTCATTTTACAAATCAAATGAGTGTGATGAAAAATGACTAAACACGGTATACACATAGAAACTGCTTTGGTCCCATGATGGCTGCTGATACTGGTCTCTTAGCAATTCTTGTTCTGTAAACATTTTTATAATAATAATAATAATAATAATAATAATAATAATAACAATAATAATAATAACAATAATTATAATAATTATTATTGTTATTATTATTATTATTATTATTATTATTATTATTGTTATTATTATTGTTATTATTATTATTATTATTATTATAGTATTAATGAGTAGAAGTCTTTGCAAAGTCAGCTTTCTATGAAAGACCATTTCCACCTCACAAATAAAACTTAATAATTACTAAAAACTTTTTGGGGATTAGAATTTTTCAGTACTGCAGTAAACATGGTTCTTTGTGTCTGGTACACAGGTGTGTTTAATATACATCAAACATCATACATAAAACCAACATTAACTTCCTATTTATTTTAAGATAATTAAGATAAGATATATTAAGATAAGTCACAACTACAAAACTTCAAAAATCCCTCATATGTAATCACCTGTTTCTACATGTTTAATAGCTGCCCTTCAGTATAATTCATTTTTTAATGCAGTTTTTATTCCCTAATTGATCTATTTACATTTCCATTAAATTTGCTTCTCTAACACTGTAACAGTAGAACAGTTATATTCAGATTTACTTACATTGCTTTACTGGATGCTTCAATCACAGGCATCATTTTCAGAACAACATCTTCTCTTATCTTATCTGTACTGAAATATTTACTCAGGTCAAATTCATCCAGCTCCTGTGCTGATGTCAGTAACACAAACACCAGAGCAGACAGATGTGAAGAAGAAAGTTCACTTTGTTTTCCAGATTTCAGGTAGAGTTGGATTTCCTCCACTAGAGAATTATCACCCAGTTCATTTAGACAGTGGAACAGATTGATGGATTTCTCTGTAGGAAGATCTTCACTGATCTTCACCTTAATGTACTGAACTGTTTCCTTTATGCTCTGTGAGTTACTTCCTGTCTGTGTTAGTAAAACATGTATGAGTTTATGATTGGAGTCCAGTGAGAGACCAACAAGAAAGCGAAGGAAAATATCCAGATGTCCAGTCTGGCTTTTTAAAGTATGATCTACAGCACTGTTGTGTACATCTGAGATTGTATTTTCTTTCATCCACCGGTTAGAATCTTGATTCTGTTTAAGAACATTTCTCTTCTCCTTCATGAAGGTCAGGTGCACATACAGAGCTGCGAGATGCTCCTGAATGCTCAGATGAACAAAGCAGTACACTTTACTCTGGTGAAGCCCAAACTCCTCTCTGAAGATCTGAGTACACACACCTGAGTACACTGCTGCTTCTCTCACATCAATACCACACTCTCTCAGGTCTTCATCATAGAAGATCAGGTTCCCTTTCATCAGCTGCTGAAAAGCCAGTTGTCCCAGTTTAAGAAGCATTTCTTCATCACTCTCCTGCTTCTTTGAATATTTTTCTCTTATGATGTTTATCTGAATGATGAGGAAGTGTGTGTACATTTGAGTCAGAGTCTTGGGGATCTCTCCACTCTCTGCTTCACCCAACATTCTCTCTAGAACAGTAGCTGAAATCCAGCAGAAGACTGGGATGTGACACATGATGTAGAGGCTTCTTAATGACTTCAGGTGTGTGATGATTTTATTAGCCAGGCTCTGATCACTGATCCTTTTCCTGAAGTACACCTCCTTCTGTGGGTCATTGAACCCTCGTACCTCTGTTACTCGAGCCACACACTCAGAGGGGATTTGATCAGCTGCTGCAGGTCTGGAGGTGATCCAGATGAGAGCAGAAGGAAGCAGATTCCCTTTGATCAGGTTTATCAGCAGCACAGGCACTGATGCTGATTCAGTTACATCACACACTCTCACTGTGTTCTGTAAATCTAGAGGAAAACGACACTCGTCCAATCCGTCAAAAATGAACAGAACCTTTCCCAAACTGAATGTTTCTGTTTCTTTTGTTTCCGTAAAAAAGACATGAAGGAGCTCCATCAGACTCAGTTTCTGGTCCTTCATCAAGTTCAGCTCTCTGAAAGGAAGTGGAAATATGAGTTGGACGTCCTGATTTACTTTCCCTTCATCCCAGTCCAGAATGAACTTCTGCACAGAGACTGTTTTTCCGATGCCAGCGACTCCCTTTGTCAGCACAGTTCTGATGGGTTTGTCTTGTTCAGATAAAGGCTTAAAGATGTCGTTGCATTTGATTGGTGTTTCCTCTGTTGTTCTTCTCCTGGATGCTGCCTCGATCTGTCTCACCTCATGTTCATTATTGACTTCTCCACTGTCTCCCTCTGTGATGTAGAGCTCTGTGTAGATCTCATTCAGGAGTGTTTGGGTTCCCAGGTTTATTATCACTCCATTCAAACACTGAAATGTCTTCATTAGATTTAATTTGAACTTTTTCTTGAATTCATTTAAAGCAGCAAATTCTGGGTCCTGCCTGTGATATGGTGAAACAGGAAGATTTGGTGAGAGACGGACCTCAATTATTACAATTTAAGATCACTATTTTCTGACTGGTTACCACAGATAGGCCTTTATGATGTTGTCACAATGTGTTTTCCTTCATCTACTGTATGTTTTCTATAATCTAATCACTCTGTAGTTAATAACAGCAGAGAGGTTTATAATATCAGTGTGTCAGTGTCACAGTCATGTTGGTTTTGATCTTACCCTGTATCTGTGATCTTCTTTTCTGTACTGTTTCCTGTCTTCTGTAGAAAACTGTGAATGAAAATTGTAGTTGATTATTTCATCAGTTCACAATACAGTAGTGGTAGTTCCCTTTCGAGGGAATTTGGCGCTGCATCAGGGCTGATGCTATGGGAATGCTTCTGTGATGAAGTTGTGTCTGAAACTCTATGTGCAAACACGGCAATTTAATGGCTCGGGAAGGACACGTGACGAAGTGATTAGGGGCCAGTAAGTCTATATAAGGGCATCTACGTCACATTACTCCAGCTTCTTTGTCTTCAGGAAGCGCTCTGTGTATGTGTGTCAATTATTTGTCCTGTCTGTCTAGTGCAGGGAGAGAAAAATATATATATAAATAAGCCAGGTGAGAAAAACAATAATATTTTGCAATCTAAGCATTTTAAGAGATGCGTGCATCTGTGCCCCCGCTTATCACGTGGGGACAACACGCACTGTCTTTGTTCATTGTTCACCTTGTTTGTTTGGGAGAGGAGCATGCCCGGTCGGCTTTCGAGGGAGCCGGCTGCATGGATTGTGAGCGATTCCCTCTGCATACTCTCCGATCCCGCCTGGCTGTATTTTCAGCTTCGGCTGCGCCTCGTAGTTCAGGTCTTCGATCATGGGGTTCGCAGGTTGACTTAGCGGAAGGTCCACCAGTCCAAAGTATAAGACGGGTATTTCCCTTTCTCTTGCCCTCTCCCCTGACTCCGTTCGCTCGGTTTTGGCTTTTGGGAGCTCGTGCTGTGATTTCTTCAGACCCAGAAGAGAGCATGCTGCTTTCCACGTCAGGCTCCAAGGAGCTCAATATGGGTGGGCAGGGGCTGAACAGCTAACACAATCAGTGGCGTTCGAGGAGCTCCTTGAGGTGGTGACATGCTCTGGGTCTAGGATAAAATTAGATTGGCCTGAAGAGGGTGTTAATGATGTAATGAGTGACCGGTGAAAGCTATTCGGCTAGGCCAAGGCCTCTCTGTCGCTGAGGCACAGAGGGTGCTTGGCCTCATGTAGGCAGCAGCCAAAGTTATCCCTTTGGTTCTGCTCCACATGAGGCCATTCCAGCTGGAAGCCCCCTTTGAGCCCATGGAGTCAGCCTCTGAGAAGTTTCTGACCCTGAAGTTGGCTCTGCTCCTAGCCTTGGCCTCTCTCAAGAGAGTGGGGGATTTGCAGGCCTTGAATAAGGGTAATCCAGTTTCCGAGCAGTGCCTGGCACACTGGGTGGTGGAGGCCAACAAGCCTATGAGGTGAGCGGTCTTGCCTCGCCTCTTGGCATAAGGGCTCACTCCACTAGGAGTATTGCCTCGTCCAGTGCCTTGGCCTGGGGTGTCCCCCTTGAAGATATTTGTAGGGTACCCACGGCGTGGGTATTAGCATTCCCATAGCGTCAGCCTTGATGCAGCGTCTCGTTCCCTTCTCAGGGAACTGGGTTACATATGTAACCTTGTGTAGTTTTCTCTGTACTTAATACCACATGACTATAGAACATTATGAAACTGCAAAAAAATTTCTGTTCCTATTTTAACTTTAGTTATTCTAGGTTTATTTTTGTGTGTCTGTTAGGGATGTGACTGAATCCATCACTCTGAATGAACAGGTAATGTGTTCTAAACAGATACAAATACAGAGAGTTTATAAATCATGTCAGAAAGGTTCACAGGTATAAAATCCCTAACTATAACCAGTATAACACTACAGCCTGAATGTGACACCAGTCAATTACACAAAGGGGCAATTAATCTTCACCAGTCCACCTACAGGTATGTGTTTGGGAGGTGGGAGGAAACTGGAGAACCGGCTGGAAACCTAAATGGAGAAGGAGAGAACATGTGAAACTCTATAAAGACAGACACTGGTGACCCTGGCACTGTAAGGCAGCAACATGTGTTTCATCAAAACAGGATTTATTCAATAATAAAAACACATTTGTAGCCTAGTGGTCTAAGTCTTGGACTATTGATCAGAAGTTTGTGAGTTTGAATACCAGGTCTGCTACTGCAGGGCCCTTGAGCAAGGCAGGGAGTTGTACAGTATAAAATGAGATCTAAATGTTAGACACTCTGGATACGGGCATCTGCCAAATGCCATAAATGTAAACATTTCTGTCAATCTGCAGATACTTTCATGATCTTTCACTTCATTCAGTGCTTTTCTCTGTCTCAGAATTAAGTCTCAGATTAAAGGATTAAGTCTGTGCTTTAATGCCCAGTACATGATTTAAGAAAAAAAAACAGTCATTGCCTGTGTCCATATAATGGTATATACAATCACCATAAACACAAAACTCTTCATGGACACAACACCAACCGATGGTGATCTCTTTCCCTGGAGTTTAAAACAAAAACATATCCTTAATTTATCCTTGATATTAATTTTAAAATCAGTGTTGAATATTTACATTACATTTACTTAAATTAGCACTACATGTATTTCTGTGTGTAACTGAAAGTATTGTATTATCATTAAAACTTTATAGTATAATATAAATATCATAACTATCAAAACTGCAGCTAATGACTGTGTAAATAAAATTTTACAGCTTTTTTATAAATTTTATAGCTAACACAATAGTGTATTAAAAATTCTTATTCTTATTAAAGAATCTTATGCCTGGGTATAATTCATTCATTCATTCATCTTCTACCGCTTATCCGAACTACCTCGGGTCACGGGGAGCCTGTGCCTATCTCAGGCGTCATCGGGCATCAAGGCAGGATACACCCTGGACGGAGTGCCAACCCATCGCAGGGCACACACACACACACTCATTCACTCACGTAATCACACACTAGGGACAATTTTCCAGAGATGCCAATCAACCTACCATGCATGTCTTTGGACTGGGGGAGGAAACCGGAGTACCCGGTAACCCGGAGTACCCGGAAACCCCCGAGGCACGGGGAGAACATGCAAACTCCACACACACACAAGGTGGAGGCGGGAATCGAACCCCGACCCTGGAGGTGTGAGGCGAACGTGCTAACCACTAAGCCACCGTGCCCCCCCCTGGGTATAATGTCACTGAATAAATGATGCTAAGTGGTGGTCTAGTCTGCAATGACCAAACATTCAGTGGACCAAAAAGAGTATTTGGACATTTAAGGTATACTTACAAACATGAATTTCACTGCATTAAAAACTACACATCAAACTAAGTGTCATTTATTTTAAAAGATACCACGAGCTCGCTTTAAAAAAAAAAAAAAACAGACTTCAATATTAAGAATTTAATTACTGAATTTAGACACAGGCTTCAATATAGATCATAATCAATGTTTTAGTATTTAGTTTGTAATCCTGTTTATCTAGATAAATTTTCCTTAAGTGTGACTTTAGCAGAGACATTAACAGTGAGGAGACGTTACCTGTGTAGAAGTGATGAGTCTCCATTTTTAAACACAGGAGGATGATCCAAAGACCAGTCACTCTTCATGGAGATACAGCTGTGTGTTGGTGATTTTGATCTCTTTCTCTGGATTTTACTGTACAACATTATACACAGTCCTTTAGTCATTTATATATACTCTTTATTTTACTTACAGTATATTACCCTTTATGTGTGACTTTAGCAGTGACATTAACAGTGAGATGTTACCTGTGCAGTAGTGATGAGACTCTATCTTTAAAGTTCAGAGGACGATGCATAGACTGGTCACTCTTCATGGAGATACAGCTGTTTGTTGGTGATTCTGATCTCTTTCTCTGGAGTTTACTGTACAACATTATACACAGTCCTTTAGTCATTTATATACACTCTTTATTTTACTTACAGTATATTACCCTTTATGTGTGACTTTAGCAGTGACATTAACAGTGAGGAGACATTACCTGTGTAGAAGTGATGAGACTCTATCTTTAAAGTTCAGAGGACGATGCATAGACTGGTCACTCTTCATGGAGATACAGCTGTGTGTTGGTGATTCTGATCTCTTTCTCTGGGGTTTACTGTATAACATTATTCACAGTCTAGTCATTTATATAAACACTTTATTTTACTTACATTAAACAATACATTTTTACTGTGAATTAGTGACTGTTAGATGTGTATAGTTATATACTGTAATAGTAAAACATTTTGTTAAATCATTTCATATTTACTAATAATAATTTAGATGTGAATATTTAATGACTAGAACACAAGGATGTTGTAGATTACCAGTTGTTTGATGGTGTAGAAACATTATCTGTGTCCAGATCAGGAGTCTCCATCTTTAAATATTAGTAATGTTTACACAAACACACAGCTGAGTCCTGAAGACTCTGATCTCTTCTGATGGAATGGATCACACTCCTAGAGACCCACAAACAAATGCGCAATTCAATTATTACATGAATTTTTATATCTTCACTCTTAAAAAATGCCCTCATTGATTTAAGTAAAAGAAATGCTTTGTTTATGTAGCACAATGAGTGAGTTGGTTTTTGCACTAGAAATGTTGCTGAGTTAAAATGGTTGAACTCAATGTGCACCTTGTATTATCCAGTGAATAAGTGTTGTAAACAGGAGTTGATGATAACGGTAATTCTGTTGTATAACAAGTGGATCATGTGAACACGTTCATGTGAAGTCTCACATGAGTTAAAGAGTGAGACTCTCACACTCATGCACACAGTCACAGTGACTTTATATTTTACATTCGGCTTCCATGTCCCAGATTGTTTTGAATGTGGAAACAATCCGTGGATCCAAGTTTCTCAACATAAAAGACATATATGTTGCCAGTTCTTCACAAGCCATAATTCCCATGCAGGCATGTGCTTCAGAGTGCAGCAACCCTGCCTGTGTGAAGCAGAACTAGAAGGTGCAGGATCCTTCTACAGGAAGAACTTCCAAGTGATTGAGAATCTCTTAAAAAGTGACTATAAATAATGAATATAGGATATAAATAAAGTTATATAATAGGTTACTTAATAGGACTTTATAATTAAGATGTTTTATGGTTATTGGGCAAATCAGATAAATGAAATGTTTTATTAGTTTAATAGGGTTAGTTTATTATTAATCTGTGATGCAATATATTTGGCACTTCACTATGACTGAATAATTGCTTGACTGTATAATTGATACATTTTTTCAGTGTGTGGCTTGACTGCAGTGATTTAGTTCCCTTTCGAGGGAACTCGACGCTGCGTCAGTGCTGACGCTATGGGAACGCTTCTGTGAGGAAGTTGTGTCTGAAGCTCTGTGTGCACACACGCCATTTTAATGGCTCGGGAAGGACACGTGACGGAGTGATTACGCGCCAGCAAGTCCATATAAGGGCATCTACGTCACACTACTCCAGCTTCTTTGTCTTCAGGAAGCGCTCTGTGTATGTGTGTCAATTGTTTGTCCTGTCTGTCTAGTACAGGGAGAGAAAAAATTATTTTAGGGAAAGCTAGGCAAGGAAAATAATATGTTGCAAACTAAGCATTTTAAGAGATGCGTGCATCCGTGCCCCCGCTTTGTCACGGGGGACGACGCGCGCTCTCTTTGCGTCGTTTGTTTGGTGGAGAAGCATGCGCGGTCGGCTCTCGAGGGAGCCGGCTGCGTGCATGGTGAGGGATTCCCTCGGCATATTCTCCGTTCTCGCCTAGCTGAGTTAGTGGAGACGGAGCAAGAGACGAGTTCCCTTTCTCTTTCCCTCTCCCCTAACACCCTTCGCTTGGTTTCGGTTTCGGGAGCTCGCGCTGCGATTTCTCCCGACCCGGAAGTGAGCATGCCGCTTTCCGCGTCGAGCTCTGAGGAGCTCGATGTGGGCGTGGGGGAGCTTCCCCTCTCCGAACAGCCGACAAAATCAGCGGCGTTCGGGGAGCTCCTCAAGGCGGTGACGCGCGCTGTGTCTAGATTAAAATTAGATTGGCCGGAAGAGGAAGTTAGTGTCGTCCGTTCTAAGCTAGACGACTACTTTCTGAGTTCAGGCCATAGGCCACCTTCACGCAGGCGGCTGCCATTTTTCACAGACCTCCATGCTGAGGTGTCGAGGTCGTGGAGAAGTCCATTTTCAGCGCGTGTTTTTTCCCCTGCCATGTCTGACCTTTCGGCCATTATAGGGCTTGAAAGCCATGGGTATGGGGCGATGGCAAGTTTGTAGAGACGCTTGCGGGCTATCTCTCACTTACATCAACTGCATGGCGGAAGCCTGCCCTTCCATCCAAGCCATGTAGAACCACTTCAGCCCTTATGGGTAAGGCCTACGTGGCAGCAGGCCAAGCATGTGTGGCCCTGCACACCATGGCGGTTTTGCAGGCCTACCAAGCTGACCTGCTTACAGACCTCGACGGTGGCGAGGGATTGGAACCTCAGGTGGTGTCTGAGCTACCGCCGAGCCACTGACATTGTGCTCCCCCGCCGCCGCGAGCAGCCTGGGCCATCTTCCAAGTCGGGGACCTTAGGTCCATCATCTTGGCCAGGCGGGCTACAAAGGAGCCCTGATGCTTGAGGGCTGGGGTTCCTAGGAGCATCCTATTCAGGAAGGCCCCTCTACTGCCTGCCCCGCCGCCTCTGGCGTTTCGGGGAGCAGTAAGGTCTGTGCCCGCTCCTCTTCCTTGCACAGAGCTCCCTGAGTTGGCACCTGCCAGTTTCAGGGCACTTGGGAGGTCTGCACAAGGTTGACACCACTATCAGACGGCCAGGCAGCGTGAAAACTTCTGCCAGGTGTGTCTCAGTGGGTTCTGGATACCGTAGGAAAAGGCTACAGCATCCGGTCCTCCTCTCGTCCCCCGCGCTTCGAAGGTGTGCTGCCCACGGTTGTTGGCAGGCACCAGGCGGTGTTCCTCCAAGAGGGACGTCTCTCACTTCTGAGGAAAGGGGCCTTAGAGTTTTTTCCCCTCCCAGAGCGGGACTCCGGCTTCTACAGCCGATATTTTGTTGTCCCCAAGGAGGACGGGGGGCTGTGTCCAATTTTGGACCTCCGGGCTCTGAACTGTACTCTGAAGACGTACAAGTTCGGGATGCTCACGCTCAAGGTTATCGTGTCCCAGATCAGGTCCAAAGACTGATTGGTGACGATTGACCTCGTGGACGCTTATTTTTACATAGGTGTCCTGCCAGAGCACAGGAAGTTCCTCGGGTTCACTTTCGGAGGCGAAGTGTACCAGTATTGTGTTCTTCCTTTTGGCCTAGCTCTTTCCACCACACACATTAACAAGGTGCATGGACGCTGCCCGGGCACTGTTTTGTCTCCGGGGCATCCGTGTACTGAATTACCTGGACGACTGGCTCATTCTGGCCCAGTCAAAGGCTGTGGCGGCCAGTCATCGAGATGTTGTGCTTGCCTATATGAGGTCTCTAGGCCTCAGGTTGGACCCAGATAAGGGTGTGCTTTCTCCTTTTTAGAGAACCACCTTTCTGGGGCTAGTTTGGTACTCCCCCACGATGCGGGCACATCTGTTTCCCGCTTGGGTGGCTTCCGTCTTACCAACGGTGAAAGCTATTTGGCTAGGCCAAGGCCTCTCTGTCGCCGAGGCGCAGAGGGTGCTCAGCCTCATGTTGGAAGCAGCCAACGTTATCCCTTTGGGTCTGCTTCACATGAGGCCACTCTGGCTCTGGCTCAGGGGTGCGGGCTTTCATCCTCGCGGACATCCCCTGAGGGTTATAAGGGTTACGCGCTGTGGGCTTCATACCCTTCTTATGTGGTAAGACCCCGGTTTCTGGCCTTGGGTCCCACTCTAGGGGCGTGTCACCATCGCAGGACTCTTTCGATGGACGCCTCGCTTTCGGGCTGGGGAGCGGCCTAGGATGGCCGTCCTGCCCAGGGTCTATGGGAGGGCCCTTATCTCTCGTGGCACATAAACTGCCTGGAGATGAGGGCTGTGTTTCTAACAGTTCCTTCCACACCTCAGGGGCTGCCATGTCTTAGTACAGACAGACAGCACTGCGGTGGTTCCCCATATCAATCATCAGGGCGGTCTGCGTTGTGCCCCCGTTTCAGGTTGGCACAGCAGATTCTGCTCTGAGCAGAGACCAGGTTCCTTTCGCTGAGAGCGATTTTCATCCCAGGGCATGTAAATCTGGAGGCAGACTTCCTGTCGAGGCAGGTGCTGCGGCCCGGGGAGGGACGTCTCCACCCCACGCGTTGGAGCGAAATTGGTATGGACGTGGCCGAGGCTCCGCCCGTACGCCTCCCCCCGGTAGCTCTGCTCCCGCAAGTCCTAGCCTGAGTGCGCCACGACCGGGTCAACCTACTCCTAGTTGCCCCTCGTTGGCCCTCTCCAGTTTGATTCACGGTCTTAGCCTCCCTCCTGAACGGCACTCTATGGAGGTTCCCGTCAGGGAGGACCCTCTCTCTCAGGGGCAGGGGGTAATCCCATACCCCCGCCCCGAGATGTGGATGCTTCGGGTCTGGCCCCCGAGGGGGACCAGTTCCTAGAGGCAGCCCTCTTATGAGGTGACCGAGTCTCTACTGAATGCTGGGACTCCCTCCATTAGGAAGCTATATGCTCTGAAGTGGAGGCTTTTTCGCCTCTGGGACGATGAACACTGTCAGGGTCCAGTTCACTGCCTGGTTGGTACAGTGCTGGAGTTTCTGCAGTCCTGCTTTTCTCGGGGCCTGTCCCACCCTACTTTAAAGGTGTACGTGGCCGCCATCGCTGCGAGCCACGAGCCTGTCCTCGGGGCCTCCTGGGTAGGCACCCTCTGGTCTCTCGCTTTCTGCGTGGTGCCAGGCAGCTGAGGCCTTCCTGCAGACCACGCTTTTCTTCCTGGGACCTCTCTGTGGTCCTGGAGGGGCTGCTGGTAGCCCCCTTTGAGCCCAGGGAGTCAGCCTCTGAGTAGTTTCTGGCCCTAAAGTTGGCTCTGCTCCTAGCCTTGGCCTCTCTCGAGAGAGTGGGGGATTCTCAGGCTTTGTCCTGGGGCAGGATATGTCCCTAAGGTGCCCAGGATGGCTGGCTGTCCAGTCATACTGCTGGCCAACTGTCCCTCGCCCCATGAGTCGGCGGGACAGGAGAGGCTGCATTTGCTTTGCCCACTGAGGGCCTTGAGGACTTATGTCCACCGCTCTAGCTCGTGGAGTAACTCCTCCGCCCCTTTTTGTCCGTCCTGGGCCGGAATAAGGGTCATCCGGTTTCCAAGCAGCACCTGGTGTACTGGGTAGTGGAGGCCACTAGCTCAGGCCTATGAGGTGCGCGGTCTTGCCTCGCCTCTCGGCATCAGGGCTAACTCCGCTAGGGGTATTGCCTCATCCAGTGCCTTGGCCAGGGGTGTTCCCTTTGAAGGTGTTTGTGTTGCGGCAGGTTGGTCCTCTCCGCCCACCTTTATCTGGATCTATAACCTGGTCTTGGACCCTACTCCAGGGTCCCAGGTCCTGCAGGGCCTTGATGGTCTGTTCCCAGTCTGCTCGTGCTCTCTCACGGCTTCTGGCACAGTCATCAACCGGTGCGTGGCGACGTGGGTATTGGCGTTCCCATAGCGTCAGCACTGACGCAGCGTCGAGTTCCCTCGAAAGGGAACTACACCAGGTTACGTATGTAACCCGGTTCCCTGAGAAGGGAACGAGACGCTGCGTCGCTGGCCACGCTCCGGGCATCCTCTCGCGCTTCCTTCAGACAAATAGAAGCTGGAGTAGTGTGACGTAGATGCCCTTATATGGACTTGCTGGCGCGTAATCACTCCGTCACGTGTCCTTCCCGAGCCATTAAAATGGCGTGTGTGCACACAGAGCTTCAGACACAACTTCCTCACAGAAGCGTTCCCATAGCGTCAGCACTGACGCAGCGTCTCGTTCCCTTCTCAGGGAACCGGGTTACATACGTAACCTGGTGTAGTTTTTACTATTGACACTTTGCACTGCCAAATAAAACTTTAACAAACCTCAAAAGGTTTAAAATTGTATCTTAATTTAAATACTTTATTCTTTTGAAATAAAGTAACATATTATTGTCTGAGAGATTAATATTTTATTTTAACATAACTTTTCCTAATGAAACATGTGGCGTGAACTCAACAGAATATCTTGAAGGAGATTTGGTGAGCTTAATAGGTACGTTTACCCTAATATCACCATTTACAGTACAGTAGGTGTTACGATTTTTTATTTCTTTTATAACCAAAAAACTCCCAGAAGGGAGTAACAACCTAAAGAGACCCTACACAGAATGATATCTAGTGGTTATTTTTAGATTTTTTAACTATTAGTATTTTTTATGCAGGAATTTTGCATTAACAGTGCAATACTATAGTTATTTTTATTTTATTTTCCTTTTTTTTTTGCATTTTAGACTTTTTTATCTGACACTATTTTATAATGCAGTCAGTCTTAAAAAGCATTTCACTGCATGTCATATGGAGTTAAAATTTAAATTTTCAATTTTAAAAGACTTCAATTTGTGTCCAAATAGTTATTTATAAACTAATCTAAGAACAATCAATCTAATTAACTAAGCAAAGCTCAATGACTCTATTAAATGTTAGCTAGAGCAAATCAGCTCTTAGTGAATCTCTTTATTTTTAATGCATGGTCTGGAAACCAAAAATTGTTATCCAGGCCTTAAGCCAGCAGATTTCACCTGGTAAAGAGGAGACTGAAGGAGAAAATTAAAGATGTTTAACTTGTCTGAACGCTTCCTAAAATGGAGTCGAGACATAGAGAGAGTCCTACTTTTACATTCGAAATAAATATATATTAACAGTCATGTGTCGTTTCGGGATGAGTCGACTCTTTCAGCCGGCTCCTTTGGTGAAAAACAATGATGAATAAAATAGTTCTTTCACAAACAACGCAGAGACAACGCATACTGAGATGACAGTATGTGTTGACAACATTTATCAGACTGTATATTTATAATCACACCCTCCAGTGTCACCCATATGAGGATGAGGTTCCCCTTTGAGTCTGGTTCCTCTCAAGGTTCCTTCCTTTACCATCTAATACCCCTTTTCCACCAAAAAGAACCGGGTGCTGGTTCAGAGCCAGCACTGGTGCTGGTTCAAAGTTGGTTCCACTGGCGAACCTTCTAAGAACCGGTTTGCCTTTCCACCGGCTAGAGAGCCATCACAGAGCCGAGTCTGACGTCACTGTATACGTGTCACATGTCCCAGCAACGTTAGCGCAGCAGCGGCAAACACAAACACATCAACAATGGCGGATGTTGCTTTACTGTTAATGCTCATGGCTTTGCGAACCTACATTAGCATCCAAACGCGGCGAATCCAACGTGTACGTGCAGCTCCATGTAATTTGTATAAACGGAGGTTGTAATCGAGAAAGTACATAAGTATTTTATCATTAACACAGAAAAATTAGCCTTAGCATGTAGCTACCTACTATCATGTGTGCTGATAATGTATCATATTGCGGTAAAGTAAAAGTGTATTAAACATTATTATACTTAAGGTATATTCTCAAATGCACTAACAGTAGCCCCGCCCCCAGCCCCTAACTCAAACGGTTCTTAAGTCTAGACCAGCAATGTTTTGGTGCTACTTAAGAACCACTTTTCCTGGTTCAGAGCCGGTGCTTTGGTGGTCAAAAAAGAAAGAACTGGTTCTAAATTAGGCTCTGACTCTGAACCAGCACTCAAACTGCCTCGGTGGAAAAGGGGCATTAGGGAGTTTTTCCTCACCACAGTCACCTGAGTCACCTCAGACTTGCTCACTGGGGATAAATACAAACACATTTAAATATATCTAATATTAATCTTGAATTTTGTATTATATTAATCTTTATATTATTCTTTATAATAACCTTTTGTTCTAGGTTTATGTTCTGTAAAGCTGCTTTGAGACAATGTCAATTGTAAAAAGCGCTATACAAATACATTTTAATTGAACTGAATTTAACACAAAATATGTACTGAAAAAGTGGATGCACAATCAAGTCAAGTCAAGTCAAGAAGCTTTTATTGTCATTTCAACCATATATACCTTTTATTACCTTCTTGCTTTTATTGTATTTCAACCGTTGCAGTACATAGCTAAAGGAGTCAACGTTTCTCCAGGATCATGGTGCTACATAAAACAAAGACAGACTTGTAAGTAGTCTTAGCCACATACTGTGCAAACAGTGCAGGACAAGACAGACAAGACAGTGCAGGACAAAAGACAGTGCAGACAAAAAGTTACAAGACAATACAAAAAGTACAAAAAATACAATACACAAAAGACAATAAACAGAAACAGTGCCGACCAGTGTAAATACTGTATGTGAATACTGAATGTTCAAACAATATTTCATGCAGTAACATTAGAATGAACACAGTAGAGACGCTGCTGGGCTTTCTTGGTAATGGAGCTGGTGTTGAGTGACCAGGTGAGGCTCTCCGCTAGATGAACACCAAGAAATTTGGTGCCCATGACGATCTCTACGGATGATCCGTCGATGTTCAGTGGAGAGTGGTCGCTCTGTGCTCTCCTGAAGGCCACAACTATCTCTTTAGTTTTATCCACATTCAGAGAAAGGTTGTTGGCTCTACACCAGGCTGATGATGCACCTTAGATGATGCACCTCCTCCCTGTATGCTGACTCATCGTTCTTGTTGATGAGACCCAGCCTATCACAGAACGCTGACACAATCAGCTACCCAATGATGATTTTCATTCAATCCGAGCACAGATATTGACTCATATTACTCGTATACTGTAATACTCGTACTCGGCAGAAGTGCTTTAACCGTACCGGATACTCGTTTCAGCTGAGTATCCGGCTCATCTCTTTTATATATATATATATATATATATATATATATATATATATATATATATATATATATATATATATATATATAAAATCCATTTGTCTCAATTAAGAAGTAGTTAAGTTGTTTGTCTGTTTTTTTTTAGTAAAGCGGTAATGTGAAGAGATATTACCCAGCATCAGCATTGCTATGCAACCTTTAAAGCAACTATGTTCACGAAGGTAAATATAGTTCCTGCACTTTCCAAAAATAAATCTTGCAATGTTTTTGACTACATTATATACCTTACAGTGTTTCTCAAAATTAGTATAAGTGCACGTGTTCCAGATCATCATGTTTTTGCCACCGTAATTAGGATTTTGTTTTGGGATAAAAAGCTCCCGCTTCTACACGACGAATCTTCTGATCACTGGGAATCAGAATGTTTGCATACGTGGGGTACCTGGATGACAGCTGCACGGCAGTTGTATCAACTAGTGAATTTAAGGACTTTAACTACGACATGTTTGACCAAACTCACGTTTATTGGGTACGATGGAAGCAAGACATCTTCAGGGCACAAATACTGATGCTTTATTGTGGCCAGCCTAAGACACACCTGTGTAATAATCATGCTGTCTAATCAGCATCATGATCTGCCACAGCTGTGAGGTGGATGGATTTATCTGAGCAAAGGAGAAGTGCTACTAACACACATTTAGACAGATTTGTGAACAATATTTGAGAGAAATGGGCCTTTTGTGTACATAGAAAAAGTCTTAGATCTTTGAGTTCAGCTCATGAAAAAAGGGGCAAAAACAAAAGTGTTGCGTTTATAATTTTGTTCAGTATATAATAAATCATAAAAATAGTAAAGTTTCTCTTATGATTTTCTTTTAGAAATTGACAGACATAACTGTGTATATAATTAAATAATATTATATAATATAGAGCCCTGTGTGTCTATCAGGGCTCTATATTATATAATATAGCTTCTAGTAGATGTTTTATCGTAACTCGTTCACTGCACAATATAAACAAATGAGTGATATATAGTTTTGTTTCTTATTTTGTTTCTATAATTTTTCAGAGAATAAAGAAGACATAGAGAAGGAATTGTCTAAAGGCAAACAACTCTGGGTAGAACCTCTTAAAAACATGGTCATCGACACCACATACTCCTTGTTCCTCGCTAAAAGAGAGATTGGAAGCTAAGACCAAAAATGTGTGTTGTAAAGGTTATATTGTGTAACGTTATTTGTGCACGTGTGTATATTACAGTGTGATGGCAAATGTCATCGTCCAATAAATATTTTAAACAAATTTCTTAGTGCATATTCATAGTTAAATAAAAACCAAGACAATTTTCTAGAGAATTGCAATTCACTTTTTAATAAAGAAAAACATTCTGGATATTCCTACCATTTACATGGCTTTCTCTCTCTCTCTCTCTCTCTCTATATATATATATATATATATATATATATAGAGTATATATATTGGGTGAAATTACTTTATACATCACCTC
The DNA here is from genome assembly GCF_030014155.1 of Tachysurus vachellii. Classification (NCBI taxonomy): domain Eukaryota; kingdom Metazoa; phylum Chordata; class Actinopteri; order Siluriformes; family Bagridae; genus Tachysurus; species Tachysurus vachellii. Next base: position 1,736,135 of record NC_083475.1, read on the forward strand.
AAGCCAGCATTCAAACTAACAATGTGCGCTCAGAGTATTTCCCATTAAAACGTGGGACACGTCAGGGCTGCCCTCTCTCTCCATCTTTATTTGCCTTGGCCATTGAACCATTGGCCATTTCATTACGATCCTCTACTTTATTTAAAGGCATCACTAGGAACAGCATCGAACACAGACTATCATTGTATGCAGATGATTTGTTGCTCTATTTATCTGACCCTGTATCTGGTCTGCCTGGTATCTTGTCCACTCTTGATACATTCAGCTCCTTTTCTGGATATAAATAAAATTTTCAGAGGAGTGAATGTTATCCAATTAACACAACTGCTTTGCAACTTAAGCATCTGGACATGCCCTTCAAAATCAGTCCCGCTGGATTTAGATATCTTGGTGTTAATGTGACACGTAAATTCTCAGGTCTTTTTTCTGCAAACTATACTCCACTGATAACTAAAATGAAGTCTGACCTTCATAGATGGAATAGTCTGCCTTTGTCTCTGATTGGGAAGATTAATGCTATAAAATGAATATTCTGCCTAAATTTCTTTTTTATTTCTAACAATCCCATTGTTCTTACCTAAACATATATTTGACTCATTAGATAAAATGATTAATGCTTTTATTTGGACTGGGGGATCTCCCAGGGTGCGTAAGTCATTACTCCAGAGATGTACTGTAGGTCTAGCAGTGGTCTGGCACTACCAAATTTTCAGTTCTATTATTGAGCAGCACACATCCATAAGATACGGTGCTGGGTTGAGTCACCTCATTTGGCATGGTGTAAGTTAGAAGCCCAGTCATGTTCTTCCTCATCCTCTATACCTGCTCTTATACAGTATACTCTTCTCTTCCAATTAAACCTTCTTTGCATGTTAAAAATTCTGTTGTGTTTAATAATCTAAAAATCTGGTATCAATTTAGGAAACGTTTCAAGTTTGCAACTGCTTCTCATTTAGGTCCGTTATGTAGCAATCATCTTTTTCCCCTTCATGTCTGGATTCATTTTTCTCAGTGTGGTATAGCAAAGGTATACACTGTTTTCTTGACTTATACTCAGAGGGATTTTTAACAGTTTTGCTAATTTGTCGTCATTGTATGGGCTACCTGCAAGCCACCTCTTTAGATATTTTCAAGTTAGGCATTTTGTTCAAAAATGTTTTCCTAGCTTTCCCTCAGCTCCACCTCTCCAACACTGGGAAGGTTTGCTTACGTATAAATCACAACGAAAAGGTGCTGTTTCTAAGATCTATAAATATATTCTGGATTTCTGTGACCAATCTACCTCCAAAACAAAGGCTGCTTGGGAGGGCGAACTGGGACTTCAGCTTGGGGACGGGTGGTGGGATAGATTTGTAAATGGCTTTGGTAATGTCTCATGTGCTCGTCTCGCACTGATCCAGTTTAAGATAATTTACGTATGGGGTGCATTTTTCTAAATCTAGATTGTCTCAAATTTAACCAGATGTCGAGGACAAATGTGACAGATGCTCTAGCGCACAATGCCACCTGAGTCACATGTTTTTTTTTCTGTCCATGACTACATAATTATTGGTCGGGTTATTTCAGTACGATGTCCACTATTCTGGGAGTACATTTGCAACCCTACCCATTGATCGCTATATTTGGACTTCCAGATGAAGCATCTCAGTTAAACTGTATGCAAAAAGAAGTTATTAGCTTTACATAATTGTTGGCCAGACGTCGCCTTCTTCTTCAGTGGAAGTCCTCAGTCCCACAATCTCACTCACAATGGCTAAAGGATACAGCGTTTTTTTATTAGGCTAGAGAAAATTAAATATACAATAAGAGGTCATACCTCCAGGTTTTTCATAAATGGCAACCGTTTATTTCACATTTCATAGGCCTTCAGGTTTTGCAGGATTAGGTTTTTCTTTTCTTTTGTAAAATTAAAATTTCTGGTATTTGATAATTAAAAAGGGCCAGGATCCGGGGTGGCGGGTGGTGGGTGGTTTGTTTTCTGCTTTTTCTTTTTACTTCCTTTTTATTATTGTTATATTATTGTTACTCCTTTTTCATGTAAAACCAAAATGGGATTCTGTACTGTTGTTTGATTTTGTTTGCAATAAAAAGATTTCGCAAAAAAAAAAAAAAAAAAAAGAGAGATAGGTCCAACAATAATGTACTGTATTATGGTGATGTGTGCATGTCATGTGCCTCCTCAGTGACCTAATATCCTGTTTTTTGAATTCCCCTTATTTCCCAGAATCATCAGCTGATGCTTACTCATCTGCCCATGTATGGGTTTTCCTCTTTTCTTAATTTCCTATTATTTTCGGCCTTTTACGTCACTGTTATTAAAAAAATATGCTCAAGAGAGCTCTGCTTCCTAGTTGGTATCACATTTGTCGTTCAGCCTTTCACGACGGACGCTTCATGGATTACTCCTCTGTTTCAGCTACAATGAGTAAGTTTTTCTTATTTCTCTTATTATTATTATTATTATATTACTTTACTGATTATATGTTAACGATTATATGTTAGTCTTATGAGATTAACTTTGTCATAAGTTCTTACTTCTACTTGGTTATGTTATATTATATTGCTACTGTTGCTAAGCTTTATTGCTGTAATGTTACTTTGTATGTTATCTTAGAGTCCTTAATGTTGACTCTTTTAAGCTTTGCTGACCTTTTGAACTTTACTATGATCTCAGTCTGGCCTTCAGACTGGGCTTGTTTATTGCATATTTTTGACACAAACAGATGGTTGTCCTCATGCTGAACCCTGCTGCCCTAGGCTGACATCTCCTGCCTCCCCTCCTCGTGTCTCATCTCCTCCTCGTGTCTCATCTCCTCCTTTCACCTATATACGCCCTCTCTCCCCTACTTGGGCCTCTTCCCCTTCTAACTCTGAGCCTGGTTCCCCAGGCTTTGTCCCTTCTTCTCCCCCTCCTAGGCCTGGGTCTCCAGACTACACTCCTACTTCTCCCAGGCCTGATAGCTCTGGGTCTCACTATTATTATTAAGTTTATTTTGTAATAAACTCCCTCTTTCCTTATTATACCTTCTGAGTCCTGTGTGTTTTATTTATGCATTAGTTATATATTACTTTGCTCTTATTATGACATCTGAGATCTATTCTCATGTATCTTATGATACCAATCATAATACTCTTAAAGTATGATCCCTACTTCTTTGGGGCACTTCTATAATGTAAGATTTTGCACAACATCGATTTTTCACAACATCAGAACCTTATTGTAAAGTTTACCCAATTATTTGTTAATTATATTAAAATATGTAGATCATTTTTACTATTTATATAAACTGCTTATACTATTTATGTAAACTGCTTTTATTTATATTCCATTTCATCTTTAAACAGTTCTAAGGTTAGGACGTGTTTTGCTCACGGCAAGCCACTCGTCTCCCCCCTCACCGGCCCTGGGACTGCAGCATCGACCTGATTCCTAACGTTAAGCGGCCCAAGGGTCGGGTGTATCCCCTGTCGGCTCCACCCCTGAGCCTTCTACTCTCACAAGCTCTCCGCCGCTGAACGAAACTACGACATCGGCAACCGGGAGCTCCTGGCTATCAAACTAGCCCTAGAGGAGTGGAGACACTGGCTGGAGGGGCCGAGCACCCGTTTACAGTGGTCACCAACCACAAGAACCTGCAGTACCCGCAGAACGCCCGGAGGCTCAACCCCAGACAGGCTCGCTGGGCCCTCTTTTTCACCCGGTTCCTCTTCCACATCACATACAGGGCCAGAGCACAAAACGGCAAGACCGACGCCCTCTCCCGGATGTTCGGACCCAAGGAGCCTAGTGACCCAGAAGCAATACTTTCTCCTGCAGTCATTCTGGATCCTATCCTCTGGGACCTCGACCAGGAGATCCGGGCGGCCAGGAGCCAGGAGCCCGCTCCAGAGGGCTGCCCTGAGGGACGTGTCTACGGACCAGGCTCTGGTCTAAGGACCAGGCTCAGGCCACCCGGGGGAGAAACGGACAGTCCAGCTCGTGCAGACCCGTTACTGGTGGCCCGGGATGGTCCAGGAAGTGACCCACTATGTCCGAGGCTGCCCCACCTACACCGTGTCAAAGGTTGGGCGCAAGCTGAGGCCGCTTCCGGTGTCCCAACGTCCCTGATCTCACTTGCGGGTCGACTTCGTTACCGACCTTCCCAGGTCAGAATCTCCCGGAGGAGATCGTGTCAGATCGTAGGCCCCAGTTCACATCACGGGTCTGGCGGGCCTTCTTCCAGCTTCTGGGGGTTTCAGTGAACCTCTGGACCTACTCCGGCCAGAGCCAGGGGGACTGGTGCCGTTTCCTGCCATGGGCCGAGTATGCCCAAAATTCGCTCCGCCAAGACTCTACGGGCCTCACCCCCTTCCAGTGTGTGTTGGGATTCCAGCCTCCTCTGTTCCCATGGTCCGACAATCCTTGCGACTTGCCCTCGGTGGACTACTGGTTCAGGGAGAGCCACAGGATCTGGGAGTCGGCGCACACTCAGCCCTACAGGACCGTCCGCGTGACCCGCTGGCAGGCTGACGCTCGGCGACTGGAGGCGCCACGTTTCCGCCCAGGGGATCTGGTGTGGCTGTCCACGAAGGACCTCAGGCTGAGGTTACCCTGTCGCAAGCTGAGCCCTCGGTTCATTGGGCCATTCAAGGTGGCTGGTCAGATCAGGGACGTGGCATACCGGCTGGAGCTGCCACCCAGGTACCGCATTCACCCCACCTTTCATGTGTCTCTACTCAAGCCCTGTGTTTCGCCTGTGTCTGTCCCCCCAGGTGACCCCGCGGCACCCGCCCAGCCGGACTTCGTAGACCAGCCCGGGTTCTACGCTGTTCGTGACATCTTAGACTCCCGTCGGCGCCGGGGTCGCCTCGAATACTTGGTGGACTGGGAAGGGTACGGCCCAGAGGAGCGTGCCTTCGTGGCATGTCAGGACGTGCTGGACCCTGCACTGCTGGTGCACTTCCACGCCACGCACCCTGGCCCCCCGGCCTTGTCGCGGCTTTGGGGCGTCGGGTGCCACCCCTGTGGGAGGGGGGTGGTGTCAGGGAGCACCCTGCTACATCTCCTGTGCGCGTCCCGCCCACAAGGAGCTCCTCGCCACTAACCACACACACCTGACTCACTTCACACACACTCCTGGTCCTTTATTATATGTATCCATTTGCTCCTGTTGATGTGTGCAGGTTTGTGTCGGACGTTTTTGTGTGCTTTTCCCTGCTACTAACCGTTCGTCTCGGACTCCTCACTCTCACCTCATCACGGACTTTCCCTCTCCTCCCGGTATCGCTTCTGGAGTTACGCCGAGCGGATTACGTTCCCCGTTTTCAGCCCGGCACCGCGCTTCTCCAAACGTGCTAGTGGACTTTATTTCACGGACTGCCTCTCATCAGTTCAGGACATTGTGGGCCGCGCCCTCGGAGCGCACCACCGCATTATTCCTTTTTTGCAGCAGGTATTTGTGTTGGCTCCGCCTTGCTTGTTTTGAATAAAGTTTTATTTGCTGCTACTCCGGCTTACGCCTCCGTATCCGCATGACATAAGGAGTGTGATGTTTTCATGTAGCCTTGGCAACCAGCCGGCCTGAAAAATCTGCACATGAGCAGAAATGTGTTGAAGTCACGTCAACATGTGTTTTACAATCATTTACCCCTCCATGGGCAATGCTGAAGTCCCTGTTACAAACTGTACAGCATGCATCATTATGTTTAACGCTTGTAAGACAGGGGGACACTTTCGTGTAGTCTGGTGTAAAATGTGTCTTATACTGTGTTTTTTTGGTGCACTCTCCCTCTGCCATGGGCCATGATGGTGTAAATTTGTCTTATACTGTGTTTTTTTGGGGCTCTCTCTCTCTCTCTGCAATGGGCCATGATGGCGTAAAATGTGTCTTATACTGTGGTTTTTTGGGGCTCTCTCCCTCTGCCATGGGCCATGATTGCGCTCCTGTTACTACTGTACATACACTTATAAATTCGGTTCGGGAGAAGAGATAAAAGCCCCGCCCACACTGACAATTGATTGGTTGACTTACCGAAACAGGCCAAACAGGATGCTTACATGCGATCTCGATTCTGGGAGATTGTAACTAATTTGCGGGCATCAGAGAACCGCTATCAATATGCGGGAGACTCCTGGAACATCCGGGACACACTCAAAAAAAATGAAACACGGCTGTGCTTGGTTCAGAGAATGTAAATGAATTAGAATTGTATAATTATCTTAAGTTTAATTAAAATTAAAATATTTGTTTTGACAAAATTTATTAAAATTAATTTTAAAATTTACACAATTCACTTACGTTAAATGAAACAAAGTTGTGTTGCTTCTGCAGTACCGCAAGTTGATCAGCAGACAGCGCACAAGCACAGATATAATGCAAATGGTTCCAATTTTCTCTTCTGATTAACGCTAATTTTGTGCAGTTTGTTTTGTGTTTATGCATAGACACAGGTAAGATACTTTACTTATTTGTATTTATATTGAGATTTTGAAAGACTAGAATTGTGAATTACAGATTAGATAATTTCCAGATGTATTTCAATTGTGTAATTTACTTCGTTTTCACATTATTATTAGTCACTCTGCATTCTGTTTTTGATCCTATGTTATATTTTCCATGTTTTGCACTTTGATATAATAAATTATCCCATAAAAAGACAAATTACTTTTTTTAATTGTTAATTATTAGCAGTTTCCACATTTATGTGTAAACAGATGGCCAGTTTTAGCATGAAGTAATCAAAGATTTGCCTTTCAGTGGTGAATTTAAGAACAGATGTCCAGCCCCGTTTAATGAGGTAAGTCTTTGTAACGTCAGCTATAATTACTTAGATAGATGTTGTAATTTTGAATTTTGAAGGATTATTCACGTTTATTTGGTTGGTTCATTTGTGGTAATGTTGTATGTGATCTGTAAGTGTTGGTGAAGACAAAGTTAGTAATAACACTGTAAGGACTGTCGCAAATGTAACACTAACTATAGCAATTTATTGTTTTAAAACTGTATTAGGTGTCTGTGGAATTCAGTAGGATTACAACGATCCTTTGGAGCAGCAGGACAAGAAAATCTGCCCATATTTCTCTCTCTTTCAGTTATTATGCACTCAAACTCACGTTATGAAACCATGTTTTTTTTCTCTCAATTAAAACACTAAAGGTAATAATGGTTGAGGTAAGATAAATAATGGCTGAATTATCATTTTTTTCCCCCTCTGTGAAATGCATCTAAATCCTGGCATATATCTGAGTTCAAATGCAAAACCCTCTATAAGCCACCTTAGTCAAAAGAAGGTGGTTTTAGAGAGTATTGCATCTGAACTCTTAAAAAAATTGTAAATTTCAAGGCTAGTGTATAGCTTTACCATGTTCCTCAGCAGCATCAGAGTTGGGATTTATGCATGTACAATTAGAACAACAAAATTAAAAAAAATTGCAATTGTGAATTAAGCAAACTGCTAATAATGGCTTTTTTGTCACACCTTAAAGGTGTGACAAAAAAGCCATCATTAGCAGTTTGCTTATTCACAATTGCAATTTTAAAAAATTGCAATTGTGAATAAGCAAACTGCTAATGATGGCTTTTTTGTCACACCTTTAAGGATGTCCCCATCGGGTCCCCTAACCAATGTTGCCAATGCATGTTCTATGATGCTTGGTTTTAATTTATGCATTAAACTTGGCCTACTCGCAAGACTTCAGATACACATTTGAAACATTTCAAAAGCTTTTTATGGAGCTAGATGCCAACAAGCTGTCAAACAAGGTCCATGTCCTAAAAAATAAACTTCTTTTGTAAATATTAAGTTGAGGTAAGGTTCAAGAGGTGGTACTTATGTTTCCTCAATGATGTTACACTGTTGGCTTATTACAGTACATTTGTTCCAGGACTGACCATGTTACACTTTTTTTTTTCATTATTGAACTCATTTCAAATAAGTGCAAATAAGTGAAATAAGTTTCAAAAAAATTTATTCCCAATTTAAAGGAGGCACAGACTGCACAAGATTTTGCACATAGTATTCTTGTTAAAAATGTGTAGAATTAAACCCTACAGTATGTTTAAGTTGCAATAGGAGTAAACAGTGAGACAGTGCTCAGTGTACAGATGTTGTACAAATCACTTAAAAATGTGTAACATTTAAAAATGCACTGACTAAAGAAAGTAATGCAATTTTATTTTAAAAAAATATTAAATTATAATTATTATAATTTTATTAATTTAATATTAAATTATTATAAATTATTAAAAAAAATTGTTGAATATAAAAATATATATAATTCAGTTGAACTTAATTGAGTTAATAGTTTAAAATAAAATAAGATTCTTAATCTGATTCAATTTAACAAGATTGCATTAACTTTATATAAAAAAACTTAAGTTTACTGAAATAGATAATGTTACTAAAAATCAACAGCACACAGTTACAGTACGTGGAACCTGTTGACATAAAAAAGTTAATTAAATCCAGCATATCATTTTTTGAGTGCACTTGGGATGTCTGGTTATGGGTAACCAGGATTTATTTATTTTTTCCCAGCTATTGAATTTGAAAATGTTTTAATTCTTTGAATTAAGGTTGAATTTTCTCCACTTTTCGAATTTTCTCGACTTCCACGAAAATGAAACACTTACTGTAGACTTAGATTCACTCCATACACCTGTTTACAGAATAAATACTTTCAAGCAAAATGTAAAGAAATCTATTTTAAAAACACATTACTGTATGTCAGTATACTATAGTGATTTTCTACAAACATTCTGTATGTTTTGTTCATGAGCAACTGAAGACAGGAGACTGAAAGGACTATACAAACCTTGTTAAACCTGTTTTACAGGTAAGCTTGTACTCTACCTCACACACAGCTGATTTTACACGGGTTTTATTTACAATATATCTGTGTTCTTCTTATATATCTTATATATAAAGTCATTTATAATAAAGAGTTAACTCACCTTTAGTTAACGGTCCTTGTTGTGTGACATTAATACCTCCGTTTCTGCCCTATTTTCTTGACTTTTCCAATCGCTCCACAAAATGTAGTTGAGGCTGAAAGAAAAACTCTTTCACTTTAGGAAGGAGGAGTCGTGTGTTTGTCTGATCACAACAGGTGATGTGTTGTTTGGGAATGAGTCGACTCTTTGAATCGGCTCTTTGGCTGAACGTTGAGAGCTGACTCGCAAAGCTCTCTAAAAATTAGACTGTTGTAAAGTTTCACCTTCACATATTCAGATTTTTCTCTTTAATAGATTTAGTACAGTAGGTTCAAAAAGGGTACAAATTGGGTATTATTGCTATACGAAACCATAACAACCGTCTTCAAAGTTAAACTGTTATCAACCTTTAATTCATTTTTATAAAAAAAAAAACTTTAATGGTTAAAACTCTACACTCTAGTTCATTGTTTAGTGAGTTTAACTACTACAGATTTTTAATCTTTTATTATGTTGAATTGTTCCCTAAATAAAAAATATATATTAAAAATCTACAATCTTCTAATTATATATAAGGCTTTTGTTAAATTAATTATTAAATATTTTGACTAATATTCGGACTTTAATATTACTCCTCTTACTTTTGCAGGTTTATAATTTACTGACATTTTATTTATTTTGATTTGAGGAAAAAGCAGTCTAAACCCTTTAACCAATAATTCAAAACAAGTATAGTAAAATATCTTTTCTACATCTGTATACTTCTATTACACTCTTGACTTTGGAAATGTAACTATTAATGAGTTTTCTTTAATCCATTCATAAATTATTTTTTACTGCAATCTGCTCCTATGCACTGTGTGAGAAAAATTGTATATATCTTATGTGTGTTTTCATCTTACCTTAGATCACCTAAGATCTCTAATTAAATGTACAGTATATAGAGATATTATAAAGAAAATTAAGATTGCAAGAAAATACAGAGGACATTGTTAGATAATTAGCCTAGCTGTTAAAATGAGTTAGCTGTGTTTTGTTGTATTTATTTATTTGTTTTGGCACCTCTCATACTCACCTTCTTTCCTTCATCCTCTTGTAGTTGTTACAGGACCAATGTATTCACTAAAATAAATACTTTTGAGTGGACATTGTTTTTCCTTCTCTTTACTGCCCAGAATCGTTTTGATATACACTCTCACACACACACACACAGACAGACACACACACACATTTTTAAGTGTTATTCCATTTCACCTCTATTTTAAAATAACTTCCAAAACCTATGGGCTGTAACAACTCATCATAAATATGCAAAGTCTACTATTAAACGTTACATTTATTGCCAACTCACTTCACAACAGGGCTGATCATTTCACAATACTTATACTAAAAGGCCACATTTTGTATTCAGCCCATACTTAACCTAATATATAATTAACAGTAATATTTCTATTATTCTCTCTGTAATATGTCAGCAAATTGTAAAAAGGCTAATTCATTCAGAACTCTGTGATTCTTTAAGGTGTAGCTTTGAGAACTTAGAACTCAAGTGTTGTAGAAGTTACTGGGATCATCACCAAGCAGAATAGGTAGGTCTAGTATGTATTACAAGGGTGTGCATTGTTGCCAGGTCTGGTTACACAGTCAAAGGTTATAGTACAAAAATGTTTTTTTTTTTTTTTTTTTACAGTACATCTGTAATGAAAGTAATTCATTAAGGGTTGAATTAATCTCTTTATGGAGTCGTAGCTAATTTCCATATCAAGTGATAATTGAATCTACGCAATCTTATGCAAATTAGCTACGACTCCATAAAGAGATTAATTCAACCAAGTGTCTCAATTTCTCAGTTAAATCCTGTCTTGCTCACTTTAGTTCCTACATGCAGTTTGATCCCAATGACTCTTCACCTTCTTCTGAATCTGTAGCATACAAAAAAGTTTTGGGGAAAGTACCAGAGAATATGGCGCCCCTGGTGACAATTTAATGCTATTACAGTTAGCTTGATTTAATCTAGCCATGGGGGTCACAGTCCAGTGACTTCTGTGCCGGTCCCAAGCCCGGATAAATAGAGAGGGTTGCGTCAGGAAGGGCATCCGGCATAAAACATTGCCAAATCTAACCATGCGAATTGTCAGTAAGAATTTCATACCGGATCGGTCGAGGCCCGGGTTAACAACGACCGCCATCGGCGCCGTTGACCTACAGGGCGCCGGTGGAAATTGGGCTACTGTTGGTCGAAGGAGTAGAGGAGGGAGGAGAGTGCACAGACAGAGAGAGAAGAGGAAAGGTAAGAGTGTAGGACTGAGAATAGGGACTCTGAATGTTGGTACTATGACAGGGAAAGGTAGAGAGCTGGCTGATATGATGGAGAGAAGGAAGGTGGATATACTGTGTGTACAGGAGACCAAGTGGAAGGGTAGCAAAGCTCGTAGTATAGGAGCAGGATTCAAGCTGTTTTATTATGGTGTGGATAGTAAGAGAAATGGGGTAGGTGTGGTCCTGAAGGAGGAGTTTGTGAGGAATGTTCTGGAGGTGAAGAGAGTGTCAGACAGGGTGATGAGTCTGAAGTTAGAGATTGAAGGGATGATGTTGAATGTTGTTAGTGGTTATGCCCCGCAGGTAGGTTGTGAGTTAGAGGAGAAAGAGAGATTCTGGTGTGAATTCGATGAGGTGATTGAGAGTATTCCCAAGGGTGAGAGAGTGGTGATAGGAGCGGATTTTAATGGACATGTTGGTGAGGGGAACACAGGTGATGAGGAGGTGATGGGCAAGTTTGGAGTTAAGGAAAGGAACCTTGAAGGACAGATGGTAGTAGACTTTGCTAAGAGGATGGACATGGCTGTGGTTAACACTTATTTTCAGAAGAGGGAGGAACATAGAGTGACTTACAAGAGTGGAGGTAGGAGAACACAGGTAGACTACATCCTTTGTAGAAGAGGCAATCTGAAAGAGATTAGTGACTGTAAAGTGGTAGTGGGAGAGAGTGTAGCCAGACAGCATAGGATGGTGGTGTGTAGGATGACTCTGATGGTCTGTAAGAGGAAGAGGTCAAAGATAGAGAAGAAAACTAAGTGGTGGAAGCTGAAAAAGGAGGAATGTTGTGAGGAATTTAGACAGAAGTTGAGGCAGGCTCTGGGTGGTCAGGTAGTGCTGCCGGATGACTGGGAAACTACAGCAGAAGTGATCAGGGAGACAGGGGGAAAGGTGCTGGGTGTGTCATCTGGAAGGAGGAAAGAAGATAAGGAGACTTGGTGGTGGAATGAGGAAGTTCAGGATAGTATCCAGAGGAAGAGATTAGCCAAGAAGAAGTGGGATATGGACAGGACTGAAGAGAATAGACAGGATTACAAGGAGTTACAGCGCAGAGTGAAGAGGGAGGTGTCTAAGGCCAAGCAGAAGGCATATGATGAGTTGTACACTAGGTTAGACACTAGAGAAGGAGAGAAGGACTTGTACAGGTTAGCTAGGCAGAGGGATCGAGATGGGAAGGATGTGCAGCAAGTTAGAATTATTAAGGATAGAGATGGAAGGGTGCTCACAAGTGAGGAGAGTGTACAGAGGAGATGGAAGGAATACTTTGAGGAGCTGATGAATGAGGAAAATGAGAGGGAAAAAAGAGTAGAAGGGGTGAACTCTGTGGAACAGGAAGTAGATAAGATTAGAAAGGATGAAGTCAGGAAGGCTTTGAAGAGGATGAAAAGTGGAAAGGCAGTTGGTCCTGACGACATCCCGGTAGAGGTCTGGAAGTGTCTAGGAGAAGCAGCAGTGGAATTTTTAACTAGTTTGTTCAACAGGGTATTAGAAAGTGAGAGGATGCCTGAGGAATGGAGAAGGAGTGTGTTAGTGCCGATCTTTAAGAATAAGGGTGACGTGCAGAGTTGCAGCAACTATAGGGGGATAAAGTTGATGAGCCATACAATGAAGTTGTGGGAAAGAGTAGTGGAAGCTAGGTTAAGGAAGGTGGTGGAAATTTGTGAGCAGCAGTATGGCTTCATGCCCAGAAAGAGCACAACAGATGCAATTTTTGCTCTGAGAATGTTGATGGAGAAGTATAGGGATGGTCAGAGGGAGTTGCACTGTGTGTTTGTAGACTTAGAGAAAGTGTATGACAGGGTGCCAAGAGAAGAGCTGTGGTACTGTATGAGGAAGTCAGGAGTAGCAGAGAAGTATGTCAGAATGGTGCAGGACATGTATGAGAGGAGCAGGACAGTGGTGAGGTGTGCTGTAGGTCAGACAGAGGAGTTCACAGTGGAGGTGGGACTGCATCAGGGATCGGCTCTGAGCCCCTTCCTGTTTGCTATAGTGATGGACCAGTTGTCAGAGGAGGTCAGACAGGAGTCTCCTTGGACGATGATGTTTGCAGATGACATTGTGATCTGTAGTGAGAGCAGGGAGCAGGTGGAGGAAAACCTGGAGAGGTGGAGGTTTGTGCTGGAGAGAAGAGGAATGAAAGTCAGTCGTAGTAAGACTGAGTACATGTGTGTGAATGAAAGGGAGGGAAGTGGAACAGTAAGGTTACAGGGTGAAGAGGTGAAGAAGGTACAGGAGTTTAAGTACTTGGGGTCAACAGTCCAGAGTAATGGAGAGAGTGGGAAAGAAGTAAAGAAGCGAGTGCAGGCAGGTTGGAGTGGGTGGAGAAAGGTGTCAGGAGTTCTGTGTGATAGGAAAATATCAGCAAGAATCAAGGGGAAGGTGTACAGGACAGTGGTGAGACCGGCCGTGCTGTATGGTTTAGAGACAGTGACACTGAAGAAGAGACAGGAGTCAGAGCTTGAGGTAGCCGAACTGAAGATGTTGAGGTTCTCTTTGGGTGTGACAAGATTGGACAGGATTAGGAACGAGTACATCAGAGGGACAGCCCATGTTGGACGTTTGGGGGACAAAGTTAGGGAGGCGAGATTAAGATGGTTTGGACATGTTCAGAGGAGGGAGAGTGAGTATATTGGTAGGAGAATGTTGGACATGGAGCTGCCAGGCAGGAGGCAAAGAGGAAGGCCAAAGAGGAGGTATATGGATGTAATTAATGAGGATTTGAAGCTAGTGGGTGCAAGTGTTGAGGATGCAGAAGATAGGGTTAGGTGGAGAGAGATGATTCGCTGTGGCGACCCCTGAAGGGAAAAGCCGAAAGAAGAAGAAGAAGAAGACAGTTAGCTTGATTTACTGATCAGGACGTATGATCATTCAAACGTAACAACGTCTGATTTTTAGCATTTAAATCAAACATACAGTTGAAACACTAGACATCGATTAGTCTTTTATTTTGTTCGCGTTTCACTAGCGGATGTAACGCTAGACCGCTAGACTGTCCACAACAAGGAATAACAGTCACAGTGGCTTCATGCTCGCATAAAAACAAATAAAGACAACACGAGCAACTGCTACCTTCCTGGAGTAGCTTGAACTACACCACCAAGTTCTTTAAAGGAGCAAAAATAAAACAAAACGCACTAAATTTGGTAAATTCATAAAAAAAAAAAAAATAAAAAAATAAAAAATAAAAATAAACACAGCAACGGCTTGACATCAAGACGCACACGAAGCTCAGCAATACAACCGGTCGTCAGCGTGAATCTGACGGCAAGAAAGAGCTTCCCCTCAAGTGTGTGCCGCGCTCACAGATAAGACAGTGGTAGTGTCAGTGGCCTGGCGACTGGAGTTCTGAATGAAATAGTACGGAGTCGGCCACCCTCTTCGCACGTTACTCTCCCCTTTTATCTCCACCCTGCGCATTGATTATGAATGGCCACAGGTGTGCAGGGGCGGAGCCTAACCTCGGAAAAAAGGAAGAGACCAAGTCAATATAAATTGAAACACACCACACTAAAATAAGAATAAAGGCTTAGGCCGTAACACCATTTGAACTTCACTTGGTGCATTATCCACACTGCAGTTGAAGGGAGAAGAAACCATGTGCATTTAACTCTTAAGAGTTTTGAAATCTTGAAATTGCCCTGAAAACTCTGCATGCAGTGCTTCTAACATGGTAGAGTACTTGTGGAGGTGATCGGCTGATCTTTTGGCTTGCTTTAGTGTTGTCAAGTGGGTCAGAATGTTGTCCCTTACTTGGCTTGAGATAACCTGCAACTTTCTCGTGAAAGCCTTCACTGCACTGTTCATCTCAGTCCATGTCTTGTTGAAAACATGGCATTCATTATCAACTTTTCTTTTCTTAGCGTGAGCCGACATGAGGGTAACCTGGCTAGCGTCACTTGTTGCTGTCGAATTTTCGGTTTCCCTAAAAAATGCATGTTCTGGGAACAGTCTGAGAACCAAACAGTATTAGCTGGGCCAGACCTGACCCATCTGAGCACCATCTCATCTGCTGAGAAGGAGACTGATGGGAGAAAACCTCTAAAATGAAACAGTTTCTGATAATAATAAAAAATATTTTTGTTTCTCTTTTTCCTGGACTTTTAAACAGACCCATCAAACAAACAACTGTTCCTATTTTATTTTTAATTTATCACTATCACAAACGTACACAAACTCAACTTTAAAGATTTTGCCTGGGATTAATGTACAATATATCCTAATTTTTCTTTTATAAATGTGAAAGAAATGACTCACCTGTCGTTAACAGTCCTTGTGTGACATTAACATTACCGTTTCTGCCTGATTTAGTTTTTTTTAACTTCTTCAGACGCTCCGCCGAATAGGGTCATGGCTTCAGGCTGAACACTAAGTTAAGGAAGGAGGATTCATTCAGAAGTCAGGTGTCGTTCCTGAATGAGTCGATTCTGTGCCGGCTCTTTTCTTAGAGTTCACACACACTTTAAACAATGTGTTGAAAGCAACATACTGAGATGAATTCAACAAATATGTGTTAAAAAAAGTAACACAGTAAAGATTACACACATATAGTTCATGTATTGACCTCAACAAAATTATCATTACATACTTAAAAAATGTTTTGTTGAAATTATATTTAAATATAATTATATTATATTTGTCAAAATATATATTTATATATTACTTTTAATATTTCTAAATTTACCAGACCTTCATTTTGCTGATTGGACATGCCAGGTTTAATCTTTCATAACACTAAAAACTTGTCTCTTGCCTCGTGATATTTAAAATTACATTCACTTCCTCCATCTAGTGGTGTGATGATATAACCTAATAAAAGGGTCAATAAACAGAATCTGAAAGAATCTTTTAGGTGAACAGAATTAAATCATTTCAGTCACTGGGATGAATTGAAATTAAAACCCATTTCTCAGACACAGCAGGAAAATTCTCATTGTCTATTATTATATATTATTTTTTATATAGCATGTACAGAGCTCTCACCTCAGAACCTTTGAATAAGGTCCTGAACCCTCAACTGGTTGGGGAACTTTAGATAGAAATAAGTTTGCTGATCTGGATAAGATTTTCCACCAAATGCTGTAAATGTAAACAATTATTTTGTTTAATTTTTTAAGCTTCACAAGCCGGTTCTAATTGTCTGGAGAGCTCCTTTGACTGCATTATGTGGGTTCTCAGCAACAGATTCCAAATGCAAATGACAATTTGAGTTTTTTTTCTACTTGCTTAATTAATGAAGCAAAACCCGACACCTGTCAATAAATCACCTTTTGAGTCAATTGGCTAATTACAATTGTCCAATTTGTCCCTTGAATAAAGAGGCAACATATTAAAGAGCTATAAATTCTACACCCCAATATGCACTTTATGCCCATTTTCATTATTTAACTGTATCTTCAATGTTTTTTTAGTAAATAGCTAAAATAACAGGCATTATCAAATACAGTAATACCTCGAGATATGAGTTTAATTCGTTCCGTGACTTTGCTCGTATCTCAATTTGCTCATATCTCAAAGCAATTTTCCACATTTAAATTAATTGAAATCCCATTAATCCGTTCCAGCTCGCAAAATTCCACTCCAGTTGTTTTGTGTTTTGAATATGAAAAATGTACAGCACCTGTATTTATAAATGACAAATATTGTATAAAAAAGAATGTTAAAAAAAACATTCAGACGACCTTGGAGATCAGACGACTTGAGCTAACGGAAGATGCGCATGGAGGTTGAGGGAGGAGTAAACAGGCGGAGGAGTTAGGAGGAATTACACTTTCACTTTCGTTCACTTACTCGCTACTTTACACTTAAATGTAACTACACTAAACTTCACTAAAATTAATGAACTTAACTGAAATTCTCTTAACATAACTGAACTTAATTGCTACAATTTCTGTTTTCTTGAAATGAATTTTGCTTAATTTTCTTCATCGCTTTTCTCTTCACTTGTTTTTGCCTTTACACTCACTATCTTAGGACCCATGGTTTTAAATGCCATAAAGTTGTATACTGTATGCAAAATAAAAGCACAAAATACGAGCAGAGCTTTACACAATGAGTTAACAAAGCGAGCTACACAAACATTAACCAAGTGAGACGTGGGAAGCTGAGGCAGGGGAAACAGATCACACGTTGTTGGGGATCTTTGTTTCAAGATATCCAAAATTTGTTGATATTTTGGATATCAGTAAGAGTCTTAACCTAGATTTTGGTCTAGAGTCAGTAGACCTAGAAAAGACTTTTGACTGAGTAGAGCACATATATTTAGGGAATGTGCTTTTGGTTTAATAACATTTGGTTTTAGTCCTGATTGTGTTTCCATAATAAAGTTTTTATATAGTAGTTTCTTGAGCCCTGCACTGAAACAGGATATTTTGCTCATCTGCAGCATACACACTTAAAAGTAAACCACAAAGTTGATTGTCCATATAAAGACTGTAACTTTCAGAGCAGTGTATATGCCACTTTCAACGCAAACAAAAGTAAAACACAGAGAGCATACTTACAAGAATTTCAAGTCTAAAATCACTGTCAGAATTGCTAGTGATGCTTGCGATAAGGTAGCCCATGAAGGTCAGGTTAAACAAGAGAAACTGGCAACTTCTCACTGTCAAGTTCTAAAGGTCTGTGAAGAAGCCAGCGACAATGATCTTTGTTATTTAGGAAAACAGCTTGAGCACAATTTAGCATCTCTGTTATTGAAAATACAAACTATTTTGCATATCCCAGAGAGTGCTGTACAAGAAGTAAAATCTTTGCCAAATACATGGCCTTTCACAACCACTGCTGCACTGTAATGTCAGGGCAGTATTCAAATGTTATTTAAATGAGGATGAATTAGTTGTCAAAGAGGTTATTCATGCTGTTTCAGAACCTAATGTGATGACATTGTGTTGCAAACATGGATCTCTAGGACCGCTAAAAAGGAGAGCAGCCTATGTGTGGAATTAGTTTCCCCTGGTAGCCCCTATATAATATACTGTTGAGAGAGGCACAAAAACAGTTAAGATAAAGCAATGTCAGAAAAGGTGCATGTTCCACATGAACACAGATCCGATGCTGATGGAGAGCATGTTGTGAAAAATCCTTGAACCCAGGAATGCCTTAAAAATAGAAGTGATATGCCTTAAGAGAATTATGATTGGAGTCATAAGACACATGGGAATACACCCCAGATGTTGTAATAATTTTAAGGTAATAGTAATATTAATACCTAGGTAATATATAACTAGAGAATATATTAACCAGAAGCAGAGGTGGGTAGAGTAGCCAAAAATTTTACTCAAGTAAAAGTACTGTTACTTCAGAATAATATGACTCAAGAAAAAGTAAAAAGTAGACATCCAAATAATTACTTGAATAAGAGTAAAAAAGTACTTGGTGAAAAAACTACTTAAGTACTGAGTAACTGTTGAGTAACCTCTGATTTATTTTTTAACACGACAACAATCAGACAGACAAAAATACAAAATAATCTTTAGGCAAATTATGGCTCATCCAATCAATAAAATAAATTAAAATTAATTAATTACAAAATAGCTTAAATTAAAATAATTCAGGTAAATTCAAGTACTTTCATTCATTCATTCATTCATCTTCTACCGCTTATCCGAACTACCTCGGGTCACGGGGAGCCTGTGACTATCTCAGGCGTCATTGGGCATCAAGGCAGGATACACCCTGGACGGAGTGCCAACCCATCGCAGGGCACACACACACTCTCATTCACTCACGCAATCACACACTAGGGACAATTTTCCAGAGATGCCAATCAACCTACCATGCATGTCTTTGGACCGGGGGAGGAAACCGCAGTACCCGGAGAAAACCCCCGAGGCACGGGGAGAATATGCAAACTCCACACACACAAGGTGGAGGCAGGAATCGAACCCCGACCCTGGAGGTGTGAGGCGACCGTGCTAACCACTAAGCCACCGTGCCCCTCAATTCAAGTACTTAATAAATAAAATAATAATAAATAAAAAATAAATATGCACAAGTAACACAAATCTCCAAACCTTTATACTTTTTTACCAGGCAGAACTAGAACGTGGCAGCCCATAAATTCTCATAAACTGTGTGTGTGTCTCCAGTGACAGAACAACAGAAGGAAACACACACACACACACACACACACACACACACACACACACATTTCATTTCTTTTGTGTTGTGATTGTTGCACATTTGATGCCTTGATGAAAGGGCAATAATAATGAAATACATCTCTACTCCTTTAATTAATTTCAGGAAGCCTCTAGTACTTTCCTTAGTTTCATGAAAGCTAAAGCTTCTGGTTGCAAAGCTGTTTTTGTTTCTCAAAATATCTTCCTTCATATTCATCAGAACAAAGAAATTTATACAGGCTTGTAACAACATGAGAGTGAGTAAATGATGACAGAATTTTCATTTTGAGTGAACTATCCCTTTAAATATGTGTGTTCGGCGCTGTAAGAAACGACACGTCTGATGTCGTCTCGACACGTCTCAGTGTGCTTTAACTCTCTTCATTTGAATATATTGTCTTCTGGTAAAGTAGGTTCCTGACTTTTGTATACTATCTGCTTAACTCACTTTGTTCTAGAGTAGTGTGATTTGAATTGTTATATTCTATACCATTGTTGATTTTTATAGTGTTGGTCCTTGTTGTTCTCTCAGCTGATTAATCAGGAGTAGTTTCAGTCTACCTTAAGGTGTGAATTGGGGGCAGGGCTTACCTATTTAAATTGAAGGTTCTCCGCTACAGATGCTAGCGTCTGTAGCGGTTTGTAAGTATCTCTCTCTCTCTCTCTCTCTCTCTCTCATTGTAAACTTTGTGTCTAATACTGTTTTGCTATATTCTACCATACCTTAATTCTCACTCTTGACTGCAAATATGTGCCTTAAACCCATCTCTGTACTCAATTCCTACACTCGCAGACACTCTCGTCCACAGAGCAGAGGTCACAATCCCAGTAACCTCATCTACCCTCCTCTGTTGTGTAAGTCTCAAACAGTGGTGGTAGGTGGGCTCTGGAATTGCCAGTCTGCTGTGAAAAAAGCTGATTTTATCTCTGCTTTAACTTCCCATTACTCCTTTGATTTTCTTGCGCTAACAGAGACCTGGATATCCCCACAGAACACTGCTACACCAGCTGCTTTATCCTCTGCCTATGCTTTCTCTCACTCACCACGAGAAACAGGCAGGGGTGGTGGTACAGGTTTATTGCTGTCAAAGAAATGGTGCTTTACACCTCTCCTCTTGTCTCATTTAACCATCTCCTCTTTTGAATTCCATGCCATTTCAGTTACCTCTCCAATTAACCTTGTTATCATTGTTGTTTACCGCCCTCCTGGTCCCCTAGGTGACTTCTTGGAAGAAATGGACACACTGCTTAGTGCTTTCCCTTCTGATAGCTCCCCCCTGACAGTGCTTGGTGACTTCAACCTCCCCTCTGACAAGCTACATTCTTCTTCCCTCCTGTCTCTTCTTGACTCATTCACACTCACACTCAACAGCTACATCCCCACACACAAAGGAGGCAATGTGCTGGACCTGGTTTTCACCCGTCCTTCTCCAGCTACAGACGTGACTGCTACCCCACTACACGTCTCTGATCATCACCTGGTATCCTTTACCATCACTCTCCCTACCCTACCTAAAACTACCTCTCACCCCCTCGCTCTAACCCGCTGCAACCTTTACTCTGTCTCCCCTTCTTCTGTAGCTTCTGGCACTCTTTCTTCCCTTCCTGATCCTGAGTCTTTTTCCTCACTGCCCTTGGACTCGGCCACAGATACTTTCCTCTCATCTCTTTCCTCAACTATGGACTTCCTCTGCCCTATGTCCACTAAAGCCAAGAAAACTTCTTGTTCTGCTCCTTGGCTTTCAGATGTGCTGCGCAACAATCGAAGAGAGCTAAGATCATCAGAGAGAAAGTGGAAGAAATCACAACTTGATGCAGATCTTGATTCTTACCGAACACTCATGGCCAAGTTCTCCTCAGATGTGACTTCTGCCAAGACTTCCTTCTACAAGGAAAAGCTTGAAGCTTCCTCACATGACCCTCGGAAATTCCACAACATCATCTCTTCTCTGCTCAACCCCCCGGCTCCACCTTCTTCATCCTCCCTGACTGCAGAAGACTTTGCTTCTTTCTACCAGGAGAAGATTGAGGAAATCTGCCGGACCTTCACTTCAGCCCCGACTGCACTTACATCTCAGAGTATGGACTCCCCTACACCTTTGTTGTCACATTTCTCAACTGTAACAGCAGAAGAGATTCTAAAACTCATCCAGTCTTGCAATCCTACCACCTGCCCATTGGATCCACTCCCTTCCACTTTGCTGCAGACCATCTCGCAAGACCTTCTGCCCTTCATTACAACTATCACCAATAGATCCATAGCATCTGGTCAGGTACCAACTACTTTCAAGAGAGCAAGGGTTATTCCCATCCTGAAGAAACCTGCTCTGGATCCATCAGACATCAGTAACTACAGACCGGTATCACTTCTCTCGTTTCTTTCAAAAATTCTTGAACGCATTGTCTTTAATCAACTGTCTGTCTATCTCTCACAGAACAACCTCCAAGACCCCAACCAGTCTGGCTTTAAAGCAGCTCATTCCACAGAGACAGCCCTTTTAGATGTCTCTGAGAAACTACATGCTGCTAGATCAGCCAATCTCTCATCTGTCCTTATCCTCCTTGACCTTTCAGCAGCGTTTGATACGGTCAACCATAAGACTCTCTTAGCCACCCTCAGGAGTCTTGGGATATGCGGATCAGCTTGGGAATGGTTCGCTTCCTACCTGGAAGGACGCTCATATCAGGTAACATGGAGGGGAGTGACATCTGCTCCATGCAGACTCTCCACTGGCGTCCCACAAGGCTCAGTACTTGGTCCTCTTCTTTTCTCCCTGTATACTCACTCTCTTGGTGAAGTTATTTCCTCACATGGGTTCTCTTACCACTGCTATGCTGATGATACACAACTTATCTTCTCTTTCCCACCCGCAGATGCCACAGCTTCTGACCGGATCTCTGCATGTCTGGCAGAAATTTCATCATGGATGACTGCTCATCAGTTAAAGCTTAATCCTAGCAAAACTGAGCTGCTCTTCATCCCAGGTGATTCATCCCCAGGTCATGATCTTGCTATATCCTTGCACAACGATCTGATCTCCCCTTCAGCCACAGCTCGCAACCTTGGGGTAACCATGGACAATCAACTGTCCTTTTCCTCTCATGTTGCTAATGTGACTCGCTCATGTCGGTTTCTTCTCTACAACATTAGAAGGATTCGACCATTTCTGTCCACACAGGCTGCTCAGGTACTTGTTCAGTCTCTTGTCATTTCTAGACTGGATTACTGCAATGCACTGCTGGCAGGTCTACCTATGAACGCAATCCGTCCTCTGCAAATGATCCAAAATGCAGCTGCCCGGCTTGTTTTCAACCTGCCAAAGTTCTCTCATACCACCCCGCTGCTGCGATCCCTCCACTGGCTTCCGGTAGCTGCACGCATCAGATTCAAAACACTGATGCTGGCCTACAAAGCCAAAAATGGACCAGCTCCCTCTTACCTCAAAGCCCTCATCACTCCTCGCACTGCACCCCGCACCCTCCGATCTACCAGCACTGCTCGACTGGTTCCACCATCTCTCAGGGTAAGAGGCAAGTATACTACAAGACTCTTCTCTGTACTGGCACCAAGGTGGTGGAACGAACTTCCCCTAGAGGTCCGGACAGCTGAGTCACTGGCTATTTTCAAGCGGCGGTTGAAGACCTACTTATTCAGGAAACACTTCAACTAGCACTTCTTTCATTATCTTTTGCATTTAAAAAAAAAAAAAAAAAAACACACCTTTGACACTTTCATTGTAACTTTGAACAAATGTTTTAAACTCATGGTATCTTAAGTATGTAACTTAGTGATCCAGCATTAATGTATTCAATGTTAGAGATTTAAGCACTTATGTACGTCGCTCTGGATAAGGGCGTCTGCCAAATGCTGTAAATGTAAATGTAAATGTCATCTGTTTGTCGGCTCTTGCGGCGCTGAGTAAAGTTGAGCACATAAAAAAATCTCGAAACAGCTGAACTCGACAAAACTGCTCTGTTGCTAACTAACCCGTCCTGCCACTGAGATTGAGTATGGTAACGTGACGAGACTCCACAACTACTTTTGATTGGTGAAACAGTCACTTGGTAGAGCCTTAGCGGAAGTTTCTCTATCTGTCAAAATAAAACATTAAAATTGATGTGTAGAATACCAAAGAGGTAAAAAGAAAAGTAACGAGCTCATTGTAGCCTAATGTAGCTGAGTAAGAGTACAGTTTCTTCTTCACAAATCTACTCAAGTAAAAGTAAAAAGTATAGTGATTTAAAACTACTCCTAGAAGTATAATTTTTTCAAAAACTTACTCAAGTAAATGTAACGGAGTAAATGTAACTCGTTACTACCCACCTCTAACCAGAAGTCAGAGGGTGGATAAAAGAGGAAATGTTTATTATAGTAACTTAGTAAACAGGAGAAGAAGGAATGTAAACAGGGGATCCAGAGCCAGAATCGGAGGGAGAAGAAGGAATGTAAACAGGGGATCCAGGGCCAGAATCGGAGGAAGAAGAGGCGGGAGAGAGAGGACGAATATAGGCATAAGGAAGCAATGAGGGAGGAGGAGGAGATACAGGAGTAGAAAAATCAGGGCAGCAAGGCTCAGCATGGGGACAGCCATCAGTTTGAGTTCTCTGGAGAACAGAGCTGTTCCAGGAACGTAGTGGGTGCACATGGGTGATATGATGTCAAGATCCAATGAGCTCATGGGTGATATGAGGCAGCTGGAAGCGGCGATAGCCTGCCATGACGTCAGCAGGCACTGGCCTTGGGTAGCTTGAGATATGCGTAAGCAAGCCCAGACTGGGAAAAGACAGGTTGAGATCATCATAAATTCAGGCGTTTTAGCAGGCTTGAGGAGTCATCAAAGAACTCCATTTGTACACAAGCAACATTATAGCAGCAACAGCTTAGCAATAGTAACAATATAAGATAATGAATAAGTAAGAGCTTTTAACATGATAAGATAACTTTTGACATAAACTAGACTCACAGAGTGACTTATAATCAGTAAAAATCATATACAGAAGAAGATAGCAAAAGAGAAATTTACTCATTGCAGTTGAATGAAGGATTAATCCACAAGATGTCTGTCATGAAAGACTGAGCGGTAAATGTGATATTGACTAGGAAGTAAAGCTTTTAATAACAAAAAAAAGGCTGGAAATAACAGGAAATGAACACCTCGGTTCCCAGACCTGGGCTCTGGGAACTAAGGGGAGGAAAATCCATAAATGGGCATATGGGTAAAAGGCAGACCTTGGTTCTGGGAAATAAGGGGGATTTAGTTAACAGGATGTTAGGTCATTTAGAACACATAGGAGGTGATGCCGGTAAATAAGGTGATATGAGGAAGGTCACCAGGTGGAACTTCACCGTGGGACTCTGAGAAATACTGGGAACTTGCCTGAGAGGATGGGAACCAAAGAGGAGGTGCCTAGGAGCGCCAGAGTATATATTGAGGAGATTTAGTTGGGGTAGGGTGTGTAAAAAACTTTACTTTGCAAGAAAGTCTTGAGAGTTTTGTTTTTGATTGCAGCAGATGCTCTTCATGAAGATGCTCTTTTTGGGTTTTTCATTTGTTACTTTCAACTTGGCAATTTCTCTTAGAGAGTTGTTGGCTGATTGACCACAATAAAGAAGTTTGCTCATTCTCATCCAGGTCTGAGGAGTTTTCTCATTGTTTTGTTTGTAGTAATTATAAAGTTATCATTTAAGTCCAGCTAAAACAGTCAATATTGAACAAAAGTCTAAGAGTATAGGTCACCCTGCGATATGTCCACTTGGAGGCGGGCTCTAAGTTCCGACAAGCACTTCAAGGAAAATCGCCTTCTTTCTGTGGATAAGTTTACAATTGCACTCATACTTTATGTGGATGACTTTGAAGTAGCCAATCCTATGGGAACATTAAAGCAGAAACATAAAATGTGTGCAAGAGTTCATCACTAACTCTATCTAGCTTGCTTTACTCTGCAACACCTCTACAATAAAACAGAGTGGTTATGAAAAAGTTTTGCAACCTCTTATCCATGAACTTGTCTCATTAGTACAACATGGAATTTATGTAGAACAGCTAGTTGCAATTGTGAAAGGAACAGTCTTGTTTGTAGCAGCTGATAACCTTGCTGCCCTGGCAGGATTCCATCCGAGAAACACAGTGAACAAATTTTGCAGAGTCTGTATGGCATCCAGAAGTGAAGTTCGGATCCAAGAGGTACATTCTGGCTTCTTCCAACTCCAAGATAAAACCTGTCATGGCAGGCATGTGCAAGAGGTGATAAAAGACCCAAACCTAAGCCAGAGAGTACTCCCTCAAAACCTAACCACTCCTGGGTCAGTACTTGTTGCATCGTCTGTCTGTATTGAAGGAATCAACTATAACACAGACATGATGCTCTGTATTGGTTCCTGTTCAGGTCTCATTGAATTTGGTCAGATTGCACATACTGTTGCAGCTAACGCAGACATTATGTATGTATGCAAAAAATGACAGCATGGTACTAAGAGCACGTTTGGTCCTTCCAGCTTTGCTACACTGAGGGCCCCTCTATATGTGTGGTTAAATTGTCTGATTTAAAGGATGTCTTCCCACTCTCAGCATACAAAGTTGAGGGGAAGCTTATGGTAACTCAATTGATTTGTTATTTGCTAAAACTGTCAATGTTTCTTCCTCAGATGGCTACAGAACAGAAACTGACCATGAGAGTTATTGTTTGTGAGGAGGACATAAAGATGATGACACCTTGTTCAATACAGTTGATGACTGATGAGATCAGTTGGAGCTGATTACAGCTTCACTTTACAGTATTAGGATCCTAATTTCAACAATGCGCTGCGTAACCTAACTGATATTTCTGACCTTCCAGAGAAACCAACTATCCAAATTATTCATGTCAATGACCTCATCCCAGTGTCACATTGTGAAATAAGCAGTGAAGCAAGCAGCCAGCCTGATAGATCTTGTCTACTGCATCCCTGAAGAGGTGCAGAGAGTGGCCTGAGGTATTTGACATTCCAAAGTTTTCTGTAGATGTGGAATACAGATTACGCCAAGGCAACTTGATGTATCTTCATGATGGAACTTATCTCAAAGTGAAAAAGGAGATGAAGCATGACATCCTTGAGAAATTGGCAGAGACGATCTAAGGCTATAAAGCCTACCCAACAAACGAGGACTTTGAAGCTGTTGCAAAAAGCCTTGGTGGCAAAACACCCATGTCTTAAAGAACAAGGTTCATCATCTGGTTGTCAGGGTTGGAAGAACAGTTAAGTTCAAATGGGCAATTACAGAACCAAAATGCACCAGCTGGGACAGCCTGATGTCACAGTTAATGGTGGTAAAAGTGGAAAAAAACAAATCTAATGGAGTGCCTTCACACAAAGACATAAAGAAGTCAAGAAACGGGGAAATAAATTACCTACCAGACTTTCCAGAGGGAATGGGTGTAGCTAGTCCTGAAGCTCTTTGAGGGATCATGGTCAACTGAATGCAGAAGAAAAACACAAATAATTCCTTCATTAGAACAAACATGGACATCACTTTTTCCTTAGAAGAGATGAGGTTGTAAAGGATAAGCCTGACATTAACCAGATGGTCCAATGCTGCCCAGCCCATTTCACAGAAAGCCAGGTTTGTGGATGTTTCTTCTGAAATTGCCTTTTCTTTACTTGTCTTATATGCAATACACAATTAGACAACAAGTTGAATAGGTTCGTTTGTGTTAGAAGTAACTTTGCCTGTATGCAAGAATATGGCTTGTTTTGCATTTTCCAGGCTTACTTTGAGTTTAACAGGGTTGTTGGAAGAATTCTTAAAGAAGAATTGTTTGGTGTGGTTGATGGGTTGTGTCCAAACTTCTAGAGGAAGGCAGGGCAGATTGGCCAGCAGTTAGTGGAGCTACTACAACAGACAAAGGTGGGTTGATCGTTTTTTTTTTTTCCTGTAATAATATTGATGGTTGGTTCATTCATATTACAAAAACTCATTCTCTCCATAACGGAAGTGAAATGTCTGAGGTGAAAATCTCAACTGTACAAATAAAGCTATGACTCTGCATGGAGCGATACCACCAAAGTAAAGAAAGAAAATATGCTTATTTGTTCTACATATGTGTGTGTGCTATACCTCGTTGTAGGGCACTGAGCCAACAGCCACTAGATGTCTTGTAATGTGGGGACTTCCAGTCATTCTTGGGGATGATGCATCTATGTTCTTCAAGAGCAGCTCTGTGAGTAACTTTATTAGGGGTCAAGCCCCGAAGGGGCGTAGACACATATTGTTATTGTTAGTTTTCTTCTTCTTATTATTATTATTAGGGTTCAAGCGCGAAGCGCTGGAACACTATTGTATTCGTTCTGATTTTTATTATTATTAGGGTTCAAGCGCGAAGCGCTGGAACACTATTGTATTCGTTCTGATTTTTAGGGTTCAAGCGCGAAGCGCTGGAACACTATTGTTTTTGCTCAGATCATTAGGGTTCAAGCGTGAAGCACTGGAAACCTATTGCTTTTGTTAGGATTTTTATTATTATTAGGGTACAAGCGCGAAGCGCTGGAAACCTATTGTTTTTGTTAGGATTTTTATTATTATTATTATTATTATTATTATTATTATTATTCCGCCATAGAAACGATCGTGCAGCCCAAACCGTAAGGCCTAGAGAGCTCAAACTTGGTCAGATGGTAGTACTGGTCACAGTTACTCAAGGCCAAGTTTTCAGCAGAATCGGACAATTTGTGGCACTTCAGCGCCCCTCAACGCGTTTGTCCCCATAACCCCTAAACCCCTAAAACTCCTTTGTCCAAATCTCAAGTGCTTTATATCATTGGAATCCTTGGCTCATGACTTAAAAAATGTATATCTCCGATTTCATCTCCGCCATTAAATTTTTTCGCTATAGTGCATTTTGTCCGAAACCTACTTTTGCTAACTAGTCCTAGGTTTTTTGCCTGATCGAGACCAATCCAGTGCAGTAATATTCTCTGGAGTCTCAATGTCAATAATCTTCAAAAAAAAGTCGAAATTTTGATTCAGGGTCCTTAAGGGGCCCCAAAATGTTCGGACTGTAAGGAGCCAGTTTTACTAAAATGTCAATAACTCAAGAACTAAATGAGTTATCAACACCAAACCTGGGACACATGTGAAAGAGGTCAAACTGAGGTCACAGTTCAAAAACCGCGGCGATTGTTTGTTCTTGTTCTCTCTCTCTCTCTCTTTGCTCCAGTATCTATCTTTTCAGATCCCTACCATTGGACATCTCCTATCAATCTTCATTATCCTGTGTGACATCACAGTCCGAACACAGTCTCCTCCAAGCACATTCAGCTTCAATTAGATGGCTCTATTGTTGTTCATTCAGTTTTAGAATGTCAGAGGGATTTAGTATGTTTTTTTAGTATAATTTAGTATGTTTTAGGGAAAGGTTTTAGGGAGTACAGCATTATCTGTATCCGTATCCGTATCTGTTATTCATATGAATTATCTGTATCTGTATCCGTACTCGGAATGGGTGGGCCCTAACCCAGAAGTAGGCGTGGCTTATCTTGAAACGGGCGGGGCTTTAACAGGTAATAATTAATTTGTAATATTTATAACACTATCTCACTACCTTTATGTTTTTATGAAATACAGCAAAAACGTGTCAGACACTCAGTGTCTGGTTACTGGTTAGAGACAGCTGAAGGTTTAAAAAAGAAAAAATCTCCGACAGGCAGAGACGCAATGCGAGTCGCATTCTACCAAGCAAGCACCACGTCTGAACGAACCCACGTTTACCAGAACTCTACTGGTTAGTAAGTACGTATTATTAACGTTACAACCCGAAGTAAAAAGCTGAAGAAACCCTAAACGTTAACGGAAAAGACCCGCAAGCCCGAGTGACTGAGGGAGAGACAGAGAGCTGTTCTGTGTGTGACTGTGAGTGAGCAGAGTGAGACACAGCAACACAATACATCTGTATGTGTGTAGGGGAGGGGCGCTGTGACTAGCCTATCACTGTAGGGGAGGGGCGCTGTGACTAGCCTATCACTGTAGGGGAGGGGCGCTGTGACTAGCCTATCACTGTAGGGGAGGGGCGCTGTGACTAGCCTATCACAGAACGCTGACACAATCAGCTAGCCAATGATGATTTTCATTCAATCCGAGCACAGATATTGACTCGTATTACTCGTATAATACTCGTACTCGGCAGAAGTGCTTTATCCGTACCGGATACTCGTTTCAGCCGAGTATCCGGCTCATCTCTAATGGATATGACTTTGTTTATTTTAGGGAAAACTGGACGGGTGAGTACTTCACATGACATATGTTGTGGCACCCTCTGTAGCATGACATTTGTAGCATGACATGCCATATATTGTCATGTCAATCCAAAGGCCTTAAACGCTTGAACCCGGGAAATGCTGCTTGCAGCTTTAATTATTATTATTATTATTATTATTATTATTATTATTATTATTATTATTATTATTATTATTATTATTATTCCGCCCTAGAAACGATCGTGCAGCCCAAACCGTAAGGCCTAGAGAGCTCAAACTTGGTCAGATGGTAGTACTGGTCACAGTTACTCAGGGCCAAGGTCTCAGCGGAATCGGACAATTTGGGGCGCTTCAGCGCCCCTCAACGCGTTTGTCCCCATAACCCCTAAACCCCTAAAACCCCTATGTCC
Organism: Tachysurus vachellii; assembly: GCF_030014155.1. Lineage (NCBI taxonomy): Eukaryota > Metazoa > Chordata > Actinopteri > Siluriformes > Bagridae > Tachysurus > Tachysurus vachellii. The sequence continues at coordinate 1,766,124 of NC_083475.1, forward strand.
AAATCTCAAGTGCTTTATATCATTGGAATCCTTGGCTCATGACTTAAAAAACGTATATCATGTGAAAGAGGTCAAACTGAGGTCACAGTTCAAAAACCGCGGTGATTGTTTGTTCTTGTTCTCTCTCTCTCTTTGCTCCACTATCTATCTTTTCAGATCCCTACCATTGACATCTCCTGTCAATCTTCATTATCCTGTGTGACATCACAGTCCGAACACAGTTCTAGAATCAGAGATTCTTCTGATTCTAGAATCTCTGAGCCCTGAGTTAGTGCTCTCCTCCAAGCACATTCAGCTTCAATTAGAGGGCTCTATTGTTGTTCATTCAGTTTTAGTATGTCAGACTGTTCATGTATCCCAATTTCTTAGTTATTTTGTGTATGTGACATGCGGGTCACTTTGTGTATGTGACTTGCCGGTCACTTTGGGTATGTGACTTGCCGATCACTTTGGGTATGTGACTTGCCAGTCACTTTGTGTATGTGACTTTCCGGTCACTTTGGGTATGTGACTTGCCAGTCACTTTGTGTACGTGACTTTCCGGTCACTTTGTGTACGTGACTTTCTGGTCACTTTGTGTATGTGACTTTCCGGTCACTTTGTGTATGTGACTTGCCGGTCACTTTGTGTATGTGACTTGCCGGTCACTTTGTGTATGTGACTTGCGGGTCACTCGTTCTGCATCTGGATGCTTGTGTTTCTTCGCTTTATGGATATGACTTTGTTTATTTTAGGGAAAACTGGACAAGTGAGTACTTCACATGACATATATTGTGCAACACGTTGGTAAGCTTTTCTGTATTTGAGACACTAGGTTAGGAGCGGGTGCCACCCTCTGTAAGAACCTTTTCAGTAATGCTTAATGATTATTCTTCCTCGGTTGCTCCTCTGTCATCTGGTGTGCCTCAAGGATCTATTCTTGGTCCTACTCTGTTCTCACTTTATATGCTGCCACTTGGTCAACTCATCTCCAATCATAACGTTCAATTTCATTTCTATGCTGACGATCTCCAGATCTATCTTCCTGTGATTCTGAGTAATCGTTCTGCACTGGACCCGCTACATAACTGCCTTCATGATGTCAAACAGTGGCTTTCCCAGAACTTCCTTCATCTGAATGAAGAAAAGACTGAGTACATCCTGTTTAGCCCAGATTCACCCAGCAGTTCTTTTAGTTTTGGTCCTCTAACACCTCAGTTTGCTCCTACCGTGCGTAACCTGGGTGTTCTCTTTGACAAGAGTATGCACTTCGATAAGCAGATCAGTGCAGTAGTGAAGGCGAGCTTTTACCAGCTAAGACTACTCAGCAAAGTAAAATCATTTTTGTCTCAAGCGGACATTGAAAAAGCTATACATGCCTTCATCAGTTCTAGGATTGACTACTGTAATGCTCTCTACACTGGACTTAACCAATCACTTCTCAATCGGCTTCAAATGGTACAAAACGCGGCAGCACGTCTTCTCTCCAACACCTCCAAACGCTCACACATCACCCCTGTCCTCCACTCGCTTCACTGGCTTCCGGTGCGGTTTAGGGTGGAGTATAAGATCCTTCTTTTTGTGTTTAAGGCCATCAATGGTCTTGCCCCAGCCTACCTCGCCGAATTAATAAAAGTCTACAAACCAGCCAGAACTCTCCGCTCCTCTGGACATACCTCTCTGTTCATTCCCAAATACAAATATGAGAAGTTTGGAGGCCGGTCATTTGCCATCATGGGTCCAAAGCTGTGGAATGCACTTCCAGCACACTTACGATCCATTACTGTGCTGAGTGTTTTTAAATCGCAGTTGAAAACTCATTTATTCAAACAAGCTTTTAACATGTAGACCCTGTTTCAACTGCTATTTTATGTTCTTTGTGTTCTTATTGATTTTTATTGTTTTTATTGCTGTTTCTCTGGAGAGCACCTTGTGCTCCTTTTGGCTGTTGTAAGGTGCTCTATAAATAAAAGTTGATTGATTGATTGATTGTAACTTGCGGGTCACTTTGTGTATGTGAAAATCCTTTAAGGCCTTAAACTCCCTAAAGGCCTTAAACGCTTGAACCCGGGAAATGCTGCTTGCAGCTTTAATTAGGGTTCAAGCGTGAAGCGCTGGAACACTATTGTTTTTGTTAGGATTTTCATTATTATTATTATTATTATTATTATTATTATTATTATTATTATTATTATTATTATTATTATTCCGCCCTACAAACGGTCGTGCAGCCCAAACCGTAAGGCCTAGAGAGCTCAAACTTGGTCAGATGGTAGTACTGGTTACAGTTACTCAGGCCCAAGGACTCAGCGAAATTGGCCAATAGGGGGCGCTTCAGCACCCCTCAACGCGTTTGAGCCCATAACTCCTAAACCGTATGGCCAAATCTCAAGTGCTTTATATCATTTGATAGGTCTCCACATACTGAACAACTTTGCCTCTTGGACCAATGCTGTCAATCAAATTGTTCATTAATTATTCTTCATCAGGAGAAAAACCTACTTTTTGCGAACTAGTCCTAGGTTTTTCGCCTGATCGAGACCAATCCAGTGCATTAATATTCTCTGGAGTCTCATTGTCAATAATTATCAAAAAAAGTTGAAATTTTGATTCATCGTCACTAAGGGGCCCCAAGTCGTTCGAACACAGGTGGAGCCAACTTTTGCTAAAATGGCAATAACTCAAGAATTAAATGAGCTATCAACACCAAACTTGGGACACATGTGAAAGAGGTCAAACTGAGGTCACAGTTCAAAGACCGCGGCAATTGGCTACTTGGTGGTGCTATGACAGAAAAATCACTAAAAACAGCTCTAACTATGCAAGTGTTGGTCCGATTGACTTCAAACTTGGTGTGCAGTGTCTTTGTCCAAAGTGCCTTGAGTGTATATAATTACATTGGCGTGACTCAAAAAACATGGCCGCTATCGGCCAATGAATTTTGAGCACCAATTAGACAAGGTTAATGGAGGCCTATTGGAATGAAACTCGGTGGGCACGTTCAACACGTGGTCCTTGAGGTCTGTAAGAAATTTGAAAGAAATCGGCCACTAATTGGCGCTAAAGAGTTTTTACACCACTGTAATCACGTAGTACTTAATAAATACACACAATATTGATATCATTTGATAGGTCTCCACATACTGAACACCTTTTCCTCTTGGACCAATGCTGTCAATCAAATTGTTCATTAATTATTCTTGATCATGTGAAAAACCTACTTTTGCAACCTAGTCCTAGGTTTTTCGCCTGATCGAGACCAATCCAGTGCAGTAATATTCTCTGGAGTCTTAATGTCAATAATTATTGAAAAAAAAGTGGAACTTTATCCTTTGGCTTGCCATTAAAGGATTATTTATGAAATGGGCGTGGCAAAAAATAATTCAAAGCCTATAACTCAAACGAAAAGTCTAATTTATACGACAGTCATTGAGCACATGTGACATATGACCTTTAACAATCATGCCAAGTTTTATCTTGATCGGACAATAGGTGGCGCTGTAATTGGCAAAAAGCTGCTCACCATGTATTTTCAATGGACTGCGTTGGCTGTAAATGGGCTTTTCCATTACTGATGTAATTGCATATAGGTTACAAATAATGGAGTGAGTAATGTGTGTTAATTGAGTAATGTGACATAAGTGAGCAGTGTGACGCAAGTGAGCAGTGTGACGCAAGTGAGCAGTGTGACGCAAGTGAGCAGTGTGACGCAAGTGAGCTGTGTGAGGCAAGTGAGCTGTGTGATTTAAGTGTGCTGTGTGATGTAATGTGGTCAGTGTAATGTGAGCTGTGTAATGTAATTGAGCAGTGTGTTGTAAGTCAGCTGTGTCATGCAAGTCAGATGTGTGATGTAAGTGAGATGTGTAATATAAGGGAGCTGTATTATATAAGTGAATAATGTGATGTGCACTATAATTGTTGAAAAGATATATAAACCATATATTTCCAATGGATTGCATTAGCTATAAATGGTCTTTATCATAATTGATCTAGATGCGTAAAGTCTAGAAAACATCAAATCTGTTTCCACATGTCTTTAAAAGCCTGAAAGTCCCTAAAGTCTTGAAAGGCACTAAAGTCTTGAAAGGCTTTAAAGTTTTGAAAATCCTTTAAGGCCTTAAACTCCCTAAAGGCCTTAAACGCTTGAACCCCGGGAAATGCTGCTTGCAGCTTTAATTATTATTATTATTATTCCGCCCTAGAAACGATCGTGCAGCCCAAACCGTAAGGCCTAGAGAGCTCAAACTTGGTCAGATGGTAGTACTGGTCCCACTTACTCAGGGCCAAGGACTCAGCGAAATCGGCCAATCTGGGGCGCTGCAAACCTACTTTTGCGAACTAGTCCTAGGTTTTTCGCCTGATCGAGACCAATCCAGTGCAGTAATATTCTCTGGAGTCTCAATGCCAATATTTATCAAAAAAAAAAAAAAATCAAAATTTTGATTCAGGGTCCTTAAGGGGCCCCAAATCGTTCGGACTGTGAGGAGACAGTTTTACTAAAATGTCAATAGCTCAAGAACTAAATGAGCTATCAACACCAAACTTGGGACACGTTTGAAAGAGGTCAAACTGAGGGCACAGTTCAAAAACCGCGGCAATTGGCCACTTGGTGGTGCTATAACGGAAAAAATCACTAAAAACAGCCCTTTTTAAAAAAAGCCCTCTAGCGCCACCAACAGTCCAAAAACCCAATTTTGTGCTGACTCGTAAGGCGAAGTCTCAGAATCAGAAAGGTCTTTATTGCCAAGTATGTTTTCACATACGAGGAACACACACACACTTACACACACATTTACACACACACTCACTCACACTCGCACACTCACATACTCACTCGCACACTCAGTGAACATGATAACTGAATAAAAGACAAAACAGAGACGTTTTGCTTCGCACGAGGATTGTAGACTCACCGATATGACTGTTTATTTTGGGGAAAACTGGACAGGCGAGTACTTCACATGACATATATTGTGCAACACGTTGGTATGCTTTTCTGTAATAGAGACACTAGGTTAGGAGTGGGTGCCACCCTCTGTAACTTGCGGGTGACTTTGTGTATGTGAAAATCCTTTAAGGCCTTAAACTCCCTAAAGGCCTTAAACGCTTGAACCCGGTAAATGCTGCTTGCAGCTTTAATTATTATTGTTATTATTCCTCTTCTGCCATTGAAGTCAATGGCAGCCCATAGAACCGTACGTAGGAAAGTAATTTGGCACACATGTAGAGGCCAGTTTTAGAAGTTACTATAGCAACTTTGGTGTGTCTAGCTCAAACCCTCTAGAGCCACCAACATTCCAAAAATCCAATTATGTTCATGTTCATAACTGCTGACTCGTAATGCCTAGAGACAAAATTCTCAATCAGAATACAGCAAAAAGAAGACTGGGCATCTGTCTGTCTGTCTCTCTCTCTCGCTCTGTCTGTCTGTCTGTCTGTCTGTCTGTTCATGGTAAACATTTGAACACACAGCGCCTGAGCTGTCACTTTATTTTCTCCTTGTGGTGAGCGCTCTTCAGTGTGTCCTCTACTCTCATCAGTCTTCCTGTAAACCCACAGCGTCACAGAGCTCTGTTTCTGCTTTCAGGGGAACTTGTGAGGTTTGGTGCAAATGACCAGCACCACAGTGACACACACACACAAACACACACACACACTCACAGACACTCTCACACTCACTCACACACTCTCACACACAGACACACACAGACACATACCTTGTTGTGTCTTGTCTTGTTGTGTCTTGTCAGAATCAGATTTATTGGCCAAGTGTGTTGACACACACAAGGAATTTGGTTCCAGCAGTTTGTAACTCTACAAACTTGTCTTGTCTCTTGTGTCTTGTCTTGCTGTGTCTTTTTGTGTCTTGTTCTTGCATATTTTGGATCCTTTGCTCATGCCGATTCGAATACACCATATGACGTCATTTCTGTCATGAATATCTTTCCGCTATTTTGAATTTTCCGTAAAACCTACTTTTTCAAACTCTTCCTAGACCGTTTGTCCGATTTGCGTGTCCTTTGGTACGTTGCATTTAGAGACACCCCAGACCAAAGTTATCAAAAGCTTTTTGATAGACCAATGCGTTCTCGTATACCGTGGCAACATACATGGTGGCGAGCACACCAAAACAGATGTGAGGCTGTATCTTCGCAAAACTTATGCGTGTCGACACGAAACTTGGTATGTGTCATTATAGTCATGACCTGAGAGTGAATGCAAAGTTTCGTGACAGCGCCACCTAGTGGCCACGAGATTTGAAAAACAGCTATTTTCGCTTATAACTTCTGCAAGCTAGTCTAAAATCATGAAGGAGGTGTTGGTAGACTCCTTGAGGCATGCTGAGTCAAACGATACCAAACAGTTTTCGGACAGCCATTTTGTGTGTTGGCCATTTTGAAATTTCACGTTAAGTTCAGTATTTTACGAATGCAATGCCATATAGCTACGAAACTTGGTATGGTTCATCAGCGACATGTTCTGAGTGCATCTGATCGGCTTGACCCCAGTATCGCTGCTTGGAGCTATATTTTGAATTATTAATTTTACTTACTAAAAAAATGATACTGTAAGTTTTTAATTATTTGCGAAGGTGGGTAATGACAATCAGATGTTTCATTGAATTTAAGTTGAGTTTAACTTGAATTCTCTGATAATGTGCCTTTCCTGTTACCAAAGATAATACATTACTTCATAAATTATGTAACAAATTAAAGCCCCGGTTTACACATTACAAAAAATAAAACCACAGTGAAATTCATATGCAGTTTACCTGAATATCCTCTGTATTGTCTTGTCTCTCATACAATGAAGAATCTTAATGATGGAGAATTGGGCATTCCAGTGGGGATTTTCTGCTATGAGGACAACAGAGCCACAAGTCTAGCATCAACACAACTGACCCCCTCAAGAGTGGGTATCATCCTAGAGGGCAGCCTTGTAATGGATGCATTCACCAACCTACTTCAAGGAATGTGCCTCTTGTTTGGCTTTGCCTATGCACTCAACTTGGAGTACACAAAGTGCATGAAAAATTGTGGTAAGATGGTCGGTGCAGTGGCTAACTGGCAGTAAAAGAAATGGCAAAACTCTGGAAAAATCCATGGAAAAGTATTTTTATTTACGTGAGCCACCATTTTCAAACAGGTGTGAAAGAAGCCAAAGCAAAGTTTAACAAAAAAAAATTGCCTTGCCTTTTGTTATTTATGAATTCTTTAATTTTCCCTTTAACTTCATTTTTGCTTAGAGACACTTGAATATCTATTTCTGAGTGTTTAAGAGCTTCCTTAGCTAGTTGATCTGCCACTTCATTTGCCTCCACTCCCACATGAGCAGGAACCCACAAAAATGTTATCAAGCTTACTTTGATGATTCTTAATAAACCTGCAAGTATCTCATATATATTGTCTTGTCTTGATGACTTTAGTCCACTTGCAAGACTTACAGATAATCAGAACAGATTACAACTAAGCTTGGTTTTACTTCCTCTATCCACTGGAGGGATACCACCATAGCAATTAATTCTGTTGCGTAGACAGATACATGATCAGTTATTCTTTTTTTAATACTAGTTTGAAATTGTGGAATATATACTGCAGCAGCAGTTCTACCAGAGATAGGGTCTTTAGAACCATCTGTGTATATATGTAACCATGATGAATAACTCTGGTCTACATACTGTTGCGCAATGATGTTCTTAGGGGTATCTTCCTCATTCTTCATTTTAACTTGTATTTGAAAATCTACATTAGGCATTGGAAAAAAACCATGGTGGGATTTTGGATACTATCATAGTTGGACTTACATCGCAGTCAACAATACCAACTACTTCTACTTCTCTTTTAGAAATCGATCCAAAGCTTTTAATATTTTTATTTCCATGCTCCCAGCATTCTTCAGTCACCCCCTTTACTGAATGAGACTCTTTATGTCCTTTCAAATTCACCCAATAGTTCATTCTCATTTTATATCTACGAAGGTGTAAAGGAGCTTACCCTACTTCTACCTGCATAGCTGCAATGGGAGATGTTTTAAAAGCCCCACAACATATTCTTAAAGCTTGATTCTGCATTGTTTCAATCTTTTTCAGAATAAATTCAGATGCGAATCCAAAAATAATACTTCCATAATCTAAACTTGTTCTGATTAATGTACAGTAACTTCTTTTCAAGGATAATCTTCAAGCTCCCCATTCTACCCCGGATAAACATCTTAAAATGTTTACTCATTTCTTACATTTATTAATCAGCTTTTTAGCATGAGTTGCAAACGTCAATCTAGATTGCATCCACACACCAAGATATTTAACTACCGGGACTTGCTCCAGTTCCTGATTGTATAACTTTAACTTAACCTCTGGTACATTTTTCCCTTTTGTAAAACATATAACGGGTTTTAGCCACTGATAATCTAAAACTCCAATTATTTGCCCATACCTCCACTTTATCTACAGCTTTTTGTAGTCCTTGGGTCACACATGCAATATTACTTCCTCTTTTCCATATTGCCCCGTCATCTGCAAATAATGCCCTTCCAATGTCACTCTTAATATTGCAAAAAATATCATTAATCATAATAATAAAAAATACTGGGCTGCATACACTTCCTTGGGGAGTTCCATTATCTATCTTGTCTTTGAATACTCTACTCCTATCCTAACTTGAATTGTTCTTTCTATAAGAAAATTCATAATCCAGTTGTATAACTTTCCTCCAATTCCCATGCATTTAAGTTTGATTAAAAGCATATCATATGCCTTCTCGATATCAAATAAAACCCCATCCATAGTATTCTGACCTGCCCTGAATCCACTCTGATAAGGTGATAGGAGACCTTTTATTTCCAATATATAATTAAGCCTTCATATAATATTTTTTTCCATCAGCTTGAATAAATAGAAGTTAAAGCAATTGGCCAATAATTATTTGGATTAGATTTATCCTTACCAGGTTTGCCAAGGGGGGCACGGTGGCTTAGTGGTTAGCACGTTCACCTCACACCTTCAGGGTTGGGGGTTCGATACCCGCCTCTACCGTGCCTCGGGGGTTTCCTCCGGGTACTCCGGTTTCCTCCCCTGGTCCAAAGACATGCATGGTAGGTTGATTGGCATCTCTGGAAAATTGTCCGTAGTGTGTGATTGCATGAGTGAATGAGAGTGTGTGCGCGCCCTGCGATGGGTTGGCACTCCGTCGAGGGTGTATCCTGCCTTGATGCCCGATGACGCCTGAGATAGGCACAAGCTCCCCGTGACCCGAGGTAGTTTGGATAAGCGGTAGAAAATGACTGAGTGAGAGGTTTGCCAACTGGTACTATTATTCCATGCTTCCATGAAATAGGAATCTTTCCTGCATTCCATATCTTATTGAATAGATTTAAAATAATATTTAAAGATCTATCTGATAGATGTTGAATCATAACATAACATATATCATCTTTTCCAGGAGATGAATGTTTAACTCCCCCTAGTGCCATCTTCAATTCATACATAGTAAAATCTGCATCCATAGCTTCACCAGAAGGACTTCTTTTCATCATTAAATCTGGATATTTATTTTTGTTCTGAATTCTACTCTTTTAACATCCTCTGATATATTATTATCACTATAGACTTAACAAAAACTTTAGCTTCCATTTCAGCTTTTTCATTATCTGTCACTGCTATACTTCCTTCATCATTTTTTAAAACAGGTAAAGTATGGTTTCTATAAATTCCTCCCATTTTCCTAATTGATCCCCAAACTTCACTTACATCAATATCCTCTCCTATTGTTGTACACCAATCTCTTCAGTACTTCTTTTTAGCTCCTCTTACTATTCTTCTTACTTCAGCTTGAGCTTTCTTATGCTTAATAAAATCTTAATTTTTCGAAATGCTTTATTCCTATTGTGTATAGCCTCACTACACTGATCTGTCCACCAAGGAACTGCTTTCCTCTTTTTACATTGTCCCTTTTTCCCTATAACATTATCTGTTACTTTATACAATACTACAGTGGCCGAGAAGTGCAAAACAAATTAACAAATCCGAAAACACATTAACAAATCCGAAAACACATTAACAAATTTGAAAACACGTTAACAAATCCGAAAACAAATGAACAAATCCGAAAACACGTTAACAAATTTGAAAACACATTAACAAATCCGAAAACACATTAACAAATCCGAAAACAAATTAACAAATCCTAAAACACATTAATAAATCCGAAAACATATTAACAAATCCGAAAACACATTAACAAGTCAGACAACCCAGAAGAGGTTGGTATAGTTTGTGAATGGAAACTTACCATCATCGGACGAGACACCTTTCATTCACATGCATATATTTAATGACAGGTGTCTTGTCCAATGATCGGTAAGTTTCCATTCACAAACTATACCAACCTCTTCCGGGTTGTCTGAATAAGTGCACGAAACATATTAACAAATCCAAAAACACATTAACAAATCAGAAAACACATTAACAAATCAGAAAACACAATGACATTTCAGACAACCCGGAAGCGGTTGGTATAGTTTGTGATTGGACAAGACACCTGTCACTCAAGGTATACATGAAGTTCAACAGTCTGCCGCAGGGAAAAGTTGGAATGGATGGATGGAATGGATTACTGTGGATTAATTCTGTTATTTTCTTATATTTAAATGGAGAACTTTACACATTACACACAAGATTCCATACCTGTATATCTTGAGTAACAGGTGTCTTGTCCAATGATCGGTAAGTTTCCATTCAAAAATGAAACACTACCGTTTCTGGGTTGTCTGACTTGTCGTTGTGTTTTCGGATTTGTTAATGTGTTTTCGGATTTGTTAATGTGTTTTCAGATTTGTTAATGTGTTTTGGGATTTGTTAATGTGTTTTCGTTTTTGTTCATTTGTTTTCGGATTTGTTCATGTGTTTTCGGATTTGTTAATGTATTTTCAGATATGTTAATTTGTTTTCAGATTTGTTAATGTGTTTTCGGATTTGTTAATGTGTTTTCAGATTTGTTAATGTGTTTTGGGATTTGTTAATGTGTTTTCGGATTTGTTCATTTGTTTTCGGATTTGTTCATGTGTTTTTGGATTTGTTAATGTATTTTCGGATATGTTAATGTATTTTCGGATATGTTAATTTGTTTTTGGATTTGTTAATGTGTTTTCGGATTTGTTCATTTGTTTTTCGGATTTGTTAATGTGAACTTTTCGGCCACCGTACAATACTCTACATATTTCTCCATTACATTCATCTATATCTTCCATCTTATTCAGGTCTAATGATGATAGTTCTCCTTCACTTAGATATTTATATGCTTCCCAATTTGCTTTACTGAATCTCCATCTTGGAGCTAAAATCACATTATGTTCTATTACACTTATCCCTACCTTACATACAACAATAAAGTGATCACTACCCATATTATTATCTTCCCAAACATCCCATACACATTTGCTAGCTATACTTTCAGAAACCAACGTCAAATCTATAGCTGACACAATACCACATACCAAATCTATTCTTGTGTTCCTGCCATCATTAAGACAAACTAACTGTTGTGTTCGCTCACAATACAATTGCTATTACCCTGTATGTCCACTAGATGGTATATGTACGTTAGGAGATGTAAAGATGTGCTAGTGCTAATGTGAAGAAGGAGAAGTAAAAAAAAAGAAGCATGGTTGTGTTAAGCTACATTGTGTGTCCTGCCTGCTTATTTCTCTAATCCTCCTTCAACATAACACTAACCTATTACTATCTAATATTTCTTCAACAACATCCCCATTATGATCATCTTTACTACTTCCCCATAAAGTGCTATGTGCATTAAAATCTCCACACCAAATTATTTTATGATTCCCTGACCCTATAACCTTTCCTAAATCTATACTTAATCTATTACAAGGATTATAATAGTTAATTATTCTAATATTATGTTTCTCTGCAAATATCTCTATAACCACAAATTAGAATTCTTCAGTCTCATTAATAACTCTGTATTCTAATTCATTTATTATAAAAGTTGCCACTCCACCTCCATTACCTGCCTTTCTATCTTTCCTAACAATTTGATACCCTTGCAGAACAAAATTTAATTTTGGTTTTAACCATGTTTCTTGTAGACAAATTATGCTTGGTTTGATGTTGTGAAAAATCGATGTTGTGCAGAATCTTACACTATAGAAGTGCCCCAAAGGAGTAGGGATCATACTTTAAGAGTATTATGATTGGTATCATAAGATACATGAGAATAGATCTCAGATGTCATAATAAGAGTAAAGTAATATATAACTAATACATAAATAAACCACACAGGACTCAGAAGGTATAGAAAGGAAAGAAGGAGTTTATTACAAATAAACTTAATAATAATAGTGAGACCCAGAACTATCAGGTCTGGGAGAAATAGGAGTGTAGTCTGGAGACCCAGGCCTAGGAGAGGGGGAAGAAGGAACATAGCCTGGGGAGCCAGGCTCAGAATTGGAGGGAGAAGAAGCCAAAGGGGGAGAGAGAGGGCGAATATAGGCGAAGGGAGGAGATGAGGAACGAGGAGGGGAGGCAGGAGTTGTCAGCCCAGGGCAGCAGGGTTCAGCGTGAGGACAACCATCAGTTTGTGTCCTTTGGTCCACTAGAACAGGAGGCAGAAGTGTCTGAGTGGAGGATGACCAGGTCATAGGCGGTTGCACAATGTGAAAAGGCGAGAGAGGCTGCTCAGGAAGTGTAGGGGAACACAGTCGTTCCAGGAAGGAGCAGAGCTCATGAGACAGATGATTCAGGTGATAGCGACGGAAAGTGGCTAACACTTCAGCAGGAACTGGCCTCCTATAGGGAGTAGGCCGAGAAACCCAAATGGTGTGACCAGGACGAATTGGCTGACCCTGAGTTTGAGAACCTAAGGGGAAAAGAGAGTAGCCTTCAACAGAAATAGAGGAACTATAGAAATGGAGGAAATATAGAAAATAGAGGAACTAAAGCTTAAAGTACGCAAGAAGCAAGCCCAGTCTGAAGGTCAGACTGAGATCATAATAAAGTTCAAAAAGTCAGCAAAGCTTAAGGGAGTCAGGACTCTAATATAACACACAAAGTAACATTACAGCAATAAAGCTTAGCAACATTCATTCATTCATTCATCCATTCATCTTCTACCGCTTATCCGAACTACCTCGGGTCACGGGGAGCCTGTGCCTATCTCAGGCGTCATCGGGCATCAAGGCAGGATACACCCTGGACGGAGTGCCAACCCATCGCAGGGCACACACACTCATTCGCACACGCAATCACACACTAGGGACAATTTTCCAGAGATGCCAATCAACCTACCATGCATGTCTTTGGACTGAGGGAGGAAACCGGAGTACCCGGAGGAAACCCCCGAGGCACGGGGAGAACATGCAAACTCCACACACACAAGGTGGAGGCGGGAATCGAACCCCGACCCTGGAGGTGTGAGGCGAACGTGCTAACCACTAAGCCACCGTGCCCCCCATAGCTTAGCAACAGTAACAATATAATATAACCAAGTAGAAGTAAGACAAAGTTAATCTCATATAACTAAACATATAATCAGTAACGTATAATCAAGTAAAATAAAAAATAATAATGAAAGAAATGAGAAAAAACTTACTCATTGTAGCTGAAACAGAGGAGTAATCCACGAAGCGTCCGTCATGAAAGGCTGAGCAACAAATGTGATACCAACTAGGAAGTAGAGCTCTCTTGAGCATATTTTTTTTAATAACAGTGGCGAATAAGGCTGAAAATAATAGGAAATTAAGAAAAGAGGAAAACCCATATATGGGCATATGAGCAAACATCAGCTGATGATTCTGGGAAATAAGGGGAATTCAGTAAGGCAGGTTATTAGGTCACTGAGGAGGTGTATGAGGTAATTTCGGGGAAATAAGGGGATTTCAGAAGAAAAGTACGCAGATTAAGAAAGGAGGCGCCTAGAGGCGCCAGGGTATATATTGAGGAGAAATTTCACTGAAAGGACAGTTCCTTTTTCGTGGGGAGAGCAGTTCGTTTGGACGGCGAAGACATCTTTTGAAAGCTGCAGCTCTTTTATTCTTTTGATACTTTGTTTTGCAAAGGAGATATTCTGGGTTACCTGTGAATACTCTTTTGGGTTTTTCATGTGTTCTTTTTGACTTATTGATTTTTGTTTGCCTTGAGTTCAAAGGAATGGATGATTGACTGACTGCAATAAAGAAGGTTTTGTTCATTCTCATCCAGGTCTGAGGAGTTTTCTCACTATTTTATTAATATTAGATATAGTATAATTAGGAGGATTTGGCTAAAGTAGATGACAAAACAGTTATAGTTATAAGTATATATCACCCTTGTGATATGTCAGCTTGGAGGCGGGCTCTAAGTTCCGACATATTTAATGGCGCCCAACGTGGGGCTCGATAAGGGGACAGCGTGACCTGCATCCGGAACTGGGACCACTCTCTCAGGAGGGCTACAGAGGCCGGCCATAATATAAGGTAAGCAGACGCCTGTTATATTCAAAAGTCTGTGTATAGTGTATCTGTGGCCTAACAGGGGAGGGGTGGCCCTGGTGAAGGAGGTAGACAGCTGCCCTCGAGCTCGAGAACCCCTAAGGGTGAGATAAGAGAGCTGGATGAGAAGTAGTAAAAAGGGAAACCCCCACATGTGATTGATGATTGTGTGCGTGTGCAAGGAAGTCTCATGAGTGAATATTGTCATGTACAACAGATATAAAGTGTTGTGAATAGGCCTGGTTAAGAGAAGATCTTGAAATAAAATTCCTGCGGATACCGGCGGGGTGTGAGTGCTATTAAACTCACGCACCGTGGCTGCACAGGCAGGTGTGGAAAAAGTTAGTCCCTAGATACCGCTGTCAGGTGAGACAGGTCTGCTTGGTAGGGCTGGGGGGCCCCCGGTGAATAGTATACGGTGAATAGTATACGGGAAAGGATATATGTGTGTGAAATTGTTGTTGTGTATATGTAAGTTGTTGAGTCGAGTGACGGAAATTTTATTTGAAGTGGTGAAAGTGGTGGCGAAGTATTGTTAATCCCACAACCTGAATGGAGGAAGAATTGCTTTTTGTCCTAGAAGTAATTATTGCTGTAGGAGTAGTGTGTGGACAAATTGAGTGGGATTTAGGCGTCGGATTGTGGGCACTTAAGTGCTTTATGGGACTTATGAGATAAGTTGGAGCGGGGTAAGTAACACAATACAACACAACAGACAGAACAAGACACATAAGGGACCAGGTGGCACGCTGAAAATTATATTAGTGAACGGGAGATATAGATTTAAGGTGTGTTGAAGAATTAGGTTCAGACTCGGACTTCGAGGGAGAAACAGATTTGGAGATAGAAACTAGAGGGGTAAGGACACACTTCCGGAACGAACGAGTGTAGAAAGACAGGAACGGTGTAGAAAGGCACCAATCTGACGTGCAGATAGCAACGAAGTTGTGATCCCTAACAAGGTTTGACGGGTTGAGAACATTAGAAACTCTTTTTCCGTATACAGATGGGGCCTTTAAAAAAGACCGCCTCGGAGATAAGAGTGCCGCGAAGACTCACGGTAATCTGCGCGACTCTTACGAAGGGGGGTCAAATTGTTCAGCGCAGGAAATACAAAACCTGTAGAGGGCAGTCGTGTTTCATGTAGGCTGACGAGTCGACAATATGTGTTATTTTCTTTTGCCGGTTACATAAACAGTCACATCTGCGACTATCTCCGCTGTCACGGCTGGCTTTGTGGTACCGCTCGATTCAACTTTGGATTTCCTCAGGCGACGTTCGGTGTGTTACGGAAAAAATGCTTCTGTTGGTTTGTTGATGGTAAACATCATTGTTGATGGGGTTATTAGCGATAGTTTATCAGTATTGCAGCAAATAGTTTGTTTTGTATTTCCAAATCGCTTTTAAATCTGAATAAAGAGTGTTATTTTGAGTGCAATATAAATGTATCATATTGTTATTCTTATTATATATGAATAATAAGCTAATTTATTTAATTTAATTAAGCTACATTTAAAGAAAAAATTTGTTAAAAAAAAATGTTTTTTATAATTTTTTTGTTTAAATGTAGCTAAAATAAATTGATTGCGACCACTTACCTTAAATAAATTTAGTAAATTGAATGAATAATTTTTTCAGTGGGGGGGGTCACGGTGGCTTAGTGGTTAGCACGTTCGCCTCACACCTCCAGGGTCGGGGTTCGATTCCCACCTCCACCTTGTGTGTGTGGAGTTTGCATGTTCTCCCCGTGCCTCGGGGGTTTCCTCCGGGTACTCCGTCCAGGGTGTATCCTGCCTTGATGCCCAATGACGCCTGAGATAGGCACAGGCTCCCCGTGACCCGAGGTAGTTCAGATAAGCGGTAGAAGATGAATGAATGAATGAATTTTTTCAGTGTGTGTTGTAAGATCTGTAAAGTGTTATCAGTCAATAAATATCTGTTTTAGTTTTCTATATCGTGTAAAAGTCACTATTTATATATTTTATAAAATACAATGTTATCTAAATACAATATGTGATGCTGAGGTATTTTTTTTTAATTAAAAATAAGCTCCAGTTCATGTTCTCTAAACAATAAACACTGTTTAACACATGACTTTTAGTCTGATTATTTGCATTGAGCATATCGCAATATAGAGGTTGTTCTTATGTAGTTATGTACTAATTTAGCATTTTTGTCTGATTATTTGCCATTGAGACATATCACAATAGAGAGATTAGCAACCTGCGCGGCACAGATGGATTGACACATGAGATCAATGTAACGCGAGAGTGATAAGCTTTTGAATGGCTCTCGCGGAACTTTGATGTCATAGATTGACTTGTCTGCGCAGTGCTGCATGCAGTCAAATACATGTAAACAATACGCCTGTTTCATTACGTTCAGGCCGAATACAGATGCCCCTACACCAGGGGCGGTTCTAGACCTTTTTAGGGTGGCTTCAGTTTGATCCAAGAGCGATTTTTTTTACTTTGCTTTTACGCGCGTGCGTTGTAGTCTTTCAAACGTGCGTCTTCAGCTGTCTGCTTTATTTGAACGGAGAAGCACAGGTACGCGCAGCGTGCACGCGCAGTCGGAGCTGGAGGCGTTTAGCTATAACGTTAATCGGCGGAAAGACGCAAAGACGGCAACCAAAAGCAGTGAAATTTCACTATTCTTATTACCAGAGTTGTCATATAATATATAATATAAAACTCTTCTTTTAAATTCTCTCTGAGGGCTAAAACCCCCTAAAGATGAAATCCTAGAACCGCCCCTGCCCTACACTCGTAACTTCTTCTTCTTTCGGCTTTTCCCTTCAGGGGTCGCCACAGCGAATCATCTCTCTCCACCTAACCCTATCTTCTGCATCCTCAACACTTGCACCCACTAGCTTCAAATCCTCATTAATTACATCCATGTACCTCCTCTTTGGCCTTCCTCTTTGCCTCCTGCCTGGCAGCTCCATGTCCAACATTCTCCTACCAATATACTCACTCTCCCTCCTCTGAACATGTCCAAACCATCTTAATCTCGCCTCCCTAACTTTGTCCCCCAAACGTCCAACATGGGCTGTCCCTCTGATGTACTCGTTCCTAATCCTGTCCAATCTTGACACACCCAAAGAGAACCTCAACATCTTCAGTTCGGCTACCTCAAGCTCTGACTCCTGTCTCTTCTTCAGTGACACTGTCTCTAAACCATACAGCACGGCCGGTCTCACCACTGTCCTGTACACCTTCCCCTTGATTCTTGCTGATATTTTCCTATCACACAGAACTCCTGACACCTTTCTCCACCCACTCCAACCTGCCTGCACTCGCTTCTTTACTTCTTTCCAACTCTCTCCATTACTCTGGACTGTTGACCCCAAGTACTTAAACTCCTGTACCTTCTTCACCTCTTCACCCTGTAACCTTACTGTTCCACTTCCCTCCCTTTCATTCACACACATGTACTCAGTCTTACTACGACTGACTTTCATTCCTCTTCTCTCCAGCGCAAATCTCCACCTCTCCAGGTTTTCCTCCACCTGCTCCCTGCTCTCACTACAGATCACAATGTCATCTGCAAACATCATCGTCCAAGGAGACTCCTGTCTGACCTCCTCTGACAACTGGTCCATCACTATAGCAAACAGGAAGGGGCTCAGAGCCGATCCCTGATGCAGTCCCACCTCCACTGTGAACTCCTCTGTCTGACCTACAGCACACCTCACCACTGTCCTGCTCCTCTCATACATGTCCTGCACCACTCTGACATACTTCTCTGCTACTCCTGACTTCCTCATACAGTACCACAGCTCTTCTCTTGGCACCCTGTCATACGCTTTCTCTAAGTCTACAAACACACAGTGCAACTCCCTCTGACCATCCCTATACTTCTCCATCAACATTCTCAGAGCAAAAATTGCATCTGTTGTGCTCTTTCTGGGCATGAAGCCATACTGCTGCTCACAAATTTCCACCACCTTCCTTAACCTAGCTTCCACTACTCTTTCCCACAACTTCATTGTATGGCTCATCAACTTTATCCCCCTATAGTTGCTGCAACTCTGCACGTCACCCTTATTCTTAAAGATCGGCACTAACACACTCCTTCTCCATTCCTCAGGCATCCTCTCACTTTCTAATACCCTGTTGAACAAACTAGTTAAAAATTCCACTGCTGCCTCTCCTAGACACTTCCAGACCTCTACCGGGATGTCGTCAGGACCAACTGCCTTTCCACTTTTCATCCTCTTCAAAGCCTTCCTGACTTCATCCTTTCTAATCTTATCTACTTCCTGTTCCACAGAGTTCACCCCTTCTACTCTTTTTTCCCTCTGATTTTCCTCATTCATCAGCTCCTCAAAATATTCCTTCCATCTCCTGTGTACACTCTCCTCACTTGTGAGCACCCTTCCATCTCTATCCTTAATAATTCTAACTTGCTGCACATCCTTCCCATCTCGATCCCTCTGTCTAGCTAACCTGTACAAGTCCTTCTCTCCTTCTCTAGTGTCTAACCTAGTGTACAACTCGTCATATGCCTTCTGCTTGGCCTTAGACACCTCCCTCTTCACTCTGCGCAGTAACTCCTTGTATTCCTGTCTATTCTCTTCAGTCCTGTCCATATCCCACTTCTTCTTGGCTAATCTCTTCCTCTGGATACTATCCTGAACTTCCTCATTCCACCACCAAGTCTCCTTATCTTCTTTCCTCCTTCCAGATGACACACCCAGCACCTTTCTCCCTGTCTCCCTGATCACTTCTGCTGTAGTTTCCCAGTCATCCGGCAGCACTACCTGACCACCCAGAGCCTGCCTCAACTTCTGTCTAAATTCCTCACAACATTCCTCCTTTTTCAGCTTCCACCACTTAGTTTTCTTCTCTATCTTTGACCTCTTCCTCTTACAGACCATCAGAGTCATCCTACACACCACCATCCTATGCTGTCTGGCTACACTCTCTCCCACTACCACTTTACAGTCACTAATCTCTTTCAGATTGCCTCTTCTACAAAGGATGTAGTCTACCTGTGTTCTCCTACCTCCACTCTTGTAAGTCACTCTATGTTCCTCCCTCTTCTGAAAATACGTGTTACCACAGCCATGTCCATCCTCTTAGCAAAGTCTACTACCATCTGTCCTTCAAGGTTCCTTTCCTTAACTCCAAACTTGCCCATCACCTCCTCATCACCTGTGTTCCCCTCACCAACATGTCCATTAAAATCCGCTCCTATCACCACTCTCTCACCCGTGGGAATACTCTCAATCACCTCATCGAATTCACACCAGAATCTCTCTTTCTCCTCTAACTCACAACCTACCTGTGGGGCATAACCACTAACAACATTCAACATCACCCCTTCAATCTCTAACTTCAGACTCATCACCCTGTCTGACACTCTCTTCACCTCCAGAACATTCCTCACAAACTCCTCCTTCAGGACCACACCTACCCCATTTCTCTTACTATCCACACCATAATAAAACAGCTTGAATCCTGCTCCTATACTACGAGCCTTGCTACCCTTCCACTTGGTCTCCTGTACACACAGTATATCCACCTTCCTTCTCTCCATCATATCAGCCAGCTCTCTACCTTTCCCTGTCATAGTACCAACATTCAGAGTCCCTATTCTCAGTCCTACACTCTTACCTTTCCTCTTCTCTCTCTGTCTGTGCACTCTCCTCCCTCCTCTACTCCTTCGACCAACAGTAGCCCAATTTCCACCGGCGCCCTGTAGGTCAACGGCGCCGATGGCGGTCGTTGTTAACCCGGGCCTCGACCGATCCGGTATGAAATTCTTACTGACAACTCGCATGGTTAGATTTGGCAATGTTTTATGCCGGATGCCCTTCCTGACGCAACCCTCTCTATTTATCCGGGCTTGGGACCGGCACAGAAGTCACTGGACTGTGACCCCCATGGCTAGATTCTACACTCGTAACATATTCATTTATTTAAAAAAAAAAACGGCATCACCCTCATGTCCATGTGTACACGTAAAATAAAATATGAATTATTAAAAAAATAATTATGCATTATTTATAAAAAATAAAATATGCATTATTTATGTCTCCCCACAGTCTTTATTTTAGCTGCTTCATAACATTTAGCCTTGATAGACCACTGACACAACCCCCAATACAGGGATAAAAAAGAAAACCGGTTTTTCCTGTTTTCACCATGTTGTGGGGTGATTGCAGTTACTGTTTAACACTAGATTTACTGACTTTTTTATTTTCTGGTGCAGGTCCCAAGGTGTGATTCCCCCCTGTTGAGATTTTCACAGTTCTTCCCCATCACCCATGAGGCCTGGCACATTTGCATTTGTTCACTCAGAGTAGCTCAGATCCAAGGCAGGCCAAACCTCTGTCTGGGACATAGAAACCTTCAGAAATGCCTGCCGTCTATATAAAATAGTTGGTTTTATTTATAAAAAAATTGTGTGAAAACAGAATGAAAAGTTGCTAATACAATGATATGAATAAAATGAAAACTTGCTAACACTTCAGTCTCCAATGTTTGTTTGTACACAAATGTCATAAGCTGAGTGAAGTTATGGTCCATGGCTTTTGACATGTTCGTACACATACAGAATAAAATGATGTCATTTCATTTTCATTGGCCATCACTGAATTATAACAAGTGAATTTTGAGATGGAACAAGAACCCAACATACCTCCAGGGAAGATGCACTGTGGTACTGGGAAGCCCTGTCTGAGCCAGACGGCAAAAGACAGCACTGTGTGGGAAGAGGAGGACATTGGAATGCCCAGTGCAGTAGCAAATCGCTTGTGCAGCATCATTTCAGTAGCATCATTTCATATTTTGCATTCTGCTAGGCATATCAAAAGTGTGAAATATTTACAAATGTGTAGGTTTTTTTTTCTGGAGGCCTAATGAAATGCAATGCCCAATTTGTATGTGTGTGTGTGTGTGTGTGTGTGTGTGTGTGTGTGTGTGTTTGTGTCTGTGCTTGCGTGTGTGTGTGTGAAATGTTTACAAATGTATAGCTTTTGTTCTGTCTTGAGGCCAACTGAAATGCAATGCCCAATGCTTTGAACAGTGTTTGACTGTGTTTGTGTGTGTGTGTGCATTTTACTGTATGTGTGCATTTTTGTGTCTGTATGTTCATTGCCAACGAAAATAGACAAAATTAATTTTACTTGCAAAGTTCATAATTTGGAACAATTCTGTAAATTTCAGGCAAATATGTGGAAGGAAACCCAAGTTATGACACATTAAACTTTCCAGATGAGTCAAATAGACCCCAGGTCTGCACAAGTTGTCATTGTATTAGCAACTTTTCATTCTATTTTCACACAATTTTTTATAAATAAACAGACTATTTTGTATAGACGGCAGACATTTCTGAAAGTTTCCATGTCACACACAGAGGTTTGGCCTGCTTTGGATCTGAGCTACTCTGAGTGAACAAATGCAAATGTGCCAGGCCTCATGGGTGATGGGTGTGTTTGCACAACAAAAGCAGGAGGAGAATCGAGCTGAATAACTGTGAAAATCTCAACAGGGGGGAATCACACCCTGGGACTCGCACCAGAAAATAAAAAAGTCAGTAAATCTAGTGTTAAATGCTATTTACTGCATAACTTATAAACATTCATCTGAAATACCCTATAACTTATAAAAAATGGGTCGATATTGCATAACTTAATTTGACATATGTTGATATAACCAACTTAAATTTACAGCAATAAGTGGAAAGTTTTACGTAATCAAAAAATGGTTAATACAAAGCACAAGCTTTTTCTTGCAGTTACTTTGTTTAAATGCTATTTACTGCATAACTTAAAGGGTATTTCAGATGAATGTTTAGAACTTGGACCCAATAAAAAATGGGCCGATCGGCTCTGAATGGGTCGATATTGCATAACTTAACCCTCCTGCAGACCTCGTCTGAATTCCTATACAAATTAGGAGCGCTGAGTCAACTTGACCTTGTCTGTTTTGACTTATAAAAAATGAAGTATATATGATAGCCTTTTTTTTCACCTTTTTCACCAACTTGTTTACAACATATTAACATATATTTTGCGAAAAAATTTGTAATATTTGGTATAATAAACCTCAATAAAATTCCTCATTTTCTAGTAAAAAAAAGAAATTTTGAATTATTTTCACTCTAGAGGCACAAAAGTTGCACAATTACAGGCTGGTATATTTCAAAGCCAGGAGATTGTTTTGAAACCATTTTGACCATTTTTAATGTCAGTAAATAATAATAATAATAATAATAATAATAATAATAATAATAATCACAAATTGAATAACATGGTTTAGGCTTGTTAACTACAAATTTACAGAACATCGATCAATACAGAACACAGCAGTGTCTTAATGAAATTAAAATGAGCCAGTATTTGTGCACCTGTAAATGTACAAAACGAATGCAATACAGAAGGCAATGCAAATAAATGATTTTAGAGATATTTCTATAAATATCTCTAAAATAAATGATTAAAGTAACTTAATAAAATCTCTTAATGTCACTTATGTTATGTTACCCCTAACGTGAACTGTGATTTCCTTTATATTTTACATTGCTATTATTTGAGTAAATGTAGACAACATATAATAATAATAAGAATGTTTCATACGTCTTTATAATTATATTTTATTGTGGATGTTTTCTCACAATTCTGATGTAATGTGAAGTAAAATAAAAAATCTATTTTTTTAAATGTAAATTAATAATATAAACATATTATACAATCTTAAAAAACCTTTGAGTGCTTAAGAGAAACAGGGTTCTTATGCGCCACCTGGTGGATATTCTGTGAAGCGAAACACATTAAGGTGATTGCTAAGATAGTCCCCCCGAACAGAAGTGAGGTAAACCGCGGCAAACTGCGGCAATAATTGCAGAATGCCACAGCAAAAGACGTGCGTTCTTAAAGGCCACATCTGTAACAATTGGCATGAAAGAATGAAAGCGATCTGGAAGCCTCGGCTGTTAAGCCCAGTATTGAGAGCCCTAGTAGACACCCCAGGTAACCAACAGGCAGAAATACCGCTGTGTGAGTTTTAACAGAGGCAGTTGATGAAGTCGACGAACCAGTGGTAGAGTTATTTGAGGAACGTCCATGTCAGATTAACTAATTGCTCAGGATTGACGGCACTGGTGTCGGTAGAGAAACGTCTGGTGCAGTGGGAGAGAGGGTTTGCAATATCTATCCTCTTAGATAATATAAATCCGCTTGTGAGCCGAACTAGGAAAAATCCAGTACAACCGCGACTAACAGCAAAAAGAATAAACGTCCAGCTAAAGTGGGCAACAAGTGACCCCACAACCACGTGATAGTGCAGCAAGGGCAAGACAGGGGTGCATGATGGAGAAGGAAAAAGGCTTGTTAACTCCAGCTGCAATCATAATAATAAAGCACAAGGATGCTGAGAAGGAAATCAAAAAGTACATGAAGAAGTGGCAAGACCGGACAAAGGGAGAGCTGCAATGGCCAGAAGGAGGGACATTTGATGAGGGAAGGTGCAAAAAGATGAAGGAAAGGATAGAGTGTTGGGGAGAGATGAAAAAAGAGAACAAGGAAAAGACAATGAGGAAATGGGAGATAGTGGACTGGTTTGAGCAGGAAGGAAAAAGAAGAAGAGCAGAAAAGCTGAAAGGAGAGCAGGAGAAAGAGAGAATGTTGATGAGGGAACAAAAGAAAGAGGAGGCAACAGCCCCACCATCAGGTGAATGTGTGGAGCAGCTCCAACCCCCACTCTACAATGAACAATACAAACCCAGGTGTCACGGTATATACCCAGTGCTACCAACAGGAAATGATGGACAAGAAATAGAACTGGAGATAACTGGAGGACAAGTTAAAGGAATCATAAGACAAATGTCAACGGGAGAAAGAGAAACTGAGGGAAGAAGCGAAGAATCATATGCCCACTCCTCAGGGGAGAGCGAACAGCAAGAGGAAGAGAAAGAGGAAAGACGAAAGGATGGACAACCCAAAAGCCCAGAGCGCCCACGAGCAGAGGCTGAAGGAAGAAAAGGGGAGTATCGGTTTGACCATCTGTGTTGGGAGAATGACCCAGAGCAATACAATACACGATGGGTGGAGGAGTACCCCCACCAGCCGCGCCCGCGGCCGCACAGTAGTACCCCAGCCCTAAAAGGTGGGAAAATCCCTAGGAAAGGAACAGACAACCCGCCCTGGGCGATTGAGGAAGGGTGGGAACAAGTGAACCTGCTAAAAAACATGGAGGAACTACACGGCTCCCTTACACAGATAGAAGAACGCTCACGGAAAGCCCTTGTGGAAGACCACCAACACCAAAAGGAAATGCACAAGTAATGATGACACAACCACAGCCGCCGCCTCCAGCCATGATGCAATACCCAATGGGATACCCGAACTATCCCATGAATCCCCAGTATGGTCCTCAACAGCGTGGCTGGGGACCAGGCAGAGGTCGAGGGAGAGGAGGCCCAGGAAGACAGCCTCCACAAAGATCCGCCTGGGGAACAGGAGGACAAGGAGGAAGTTGCTGGAATTGTAATAACCCAGGCCATCTGAAGAGAGACTGTCCCTACTTACAGTACGGGGCACCAGGAGGAGCCATGGGGAACCAAGGGAGACAACAGATGCCGGCACAAATGCCAGCCCCAATGTTTCAACAAGGAACCGGACAACCCGGAATGCAACAGACACCTGTGACAGCACAACAAGGGGCTGGGAACCGGGCTGGCCAATGGATGGGCCCAGGACTTCAAGGACAGGCCCCAATCCCACCTGGAGGGAGCCCAATGGGCCCAGCTCCAGGAGGAATGTGAAGAGGCCCAGAGAAGCCAGAGGGGGAGCTGGTGCAGTGTACCACCTCATTGCACCCTGCACAAGAACCAACAATTATGGTGGGAATTGGTAATGAAGTACAGGCCCCATTCCTGATTGATACAGGAGCAACATTCACAAGCATTGGAAAAGAAGGCTCAAAGCTTCCCCTCACGCGTAGAGCAATAAAAACAGTGGGCTTCTCAGGGAAAACTCAGACTCTACGATTTACTGAGCCACAATGGATTACGGTAGAAGGAATAGTAGTCCAAGCTCCATTACTCTATTCTCCAGATACCCCAGCGAATCTTCTCGGACGAGATGTACTCTGCAAGTTAGGAGCCAAAATACACTGTGGGCCAACCGGGGTGTGGATAACACTCCCAGAGATGTTAGCTCAACAGTACCTAGTAGTAAGCCAAGAAGAAGACATAACAGAAATAGACAGGGTGTACTGGATGGAAATTAAAGACAAGGAGATGTCGAAGATATGGCACGAATACTCTGAATGGAAGCCATGGCTGGATCACATCCGTCCGGACTGCTGTGAAGCCAGAGGACCATGGCATAGTACCCTAAAATATGATGAAGGGGGGAAAGATGAAGAATATGCATCACTATGGGAGGAGCAACTAGAAGGAGGAAAGTTCGACGTTAATACAGGCAGCATAATAGTTGGCAAACAAGGAGTAGCTGCAAATGTCATACTCCCAGAACAGATCCAAGGGTGGTACCAAGTTGAGGATGCAGTCTCCCACATCTCCCTGATGATCGGGCAAGGTTTTGAATCTAAAGATTTAGGGCCTATGATGAGAGAGGCAGGGAAAGTGACAAAGTGGAACGCAACTAGGAACCCTAGAATGCATGTGTCAGAAGATAGAAAATTTTTGAAAATAGACTATGCAGGAATAGAGCAGGTAGTGGCTACTACTATGCTAGTTAGTCAACAGACAAAAATACAAGTGAGAATAGAGGTGGAGATACAGATGCCGCAAATGGCAGATGAGGAAGAGTTAACAGAGAAAGAGGTAGAAGAAGCACTAAGTAAAGTCCCAGAGCAGTTATGGACTAAACATTCAACAGATGTAGGGTTAGTCAAATCAGCAGGACTAGCAAAAATACAGATTAGACCTAACGCTCCTTTACCTTATCAGAGACAATACCAATTATCCAAACAAGCAGAGGAAGGGATAGGACCAACTATCAAAGGGCTAGTGGAGGCAGGGGTTCTGATCCCCACAAAAAGTCAGTGCAACACTCCAATTTTTCCGGTCAGAAAGCCTAATTCAGATAAATGGAGATTGGTCCATGACTTGAGACCAGTTAATCAGATAGTGATAGCTGAGACCCCAGTGGTCCCAGATCCACACACTTTGTTATCAAACATTCCGGAAGGAACAAAGTGGTACACAGTAATCGATCTGTGTTCAGCATTTTTCAGTGTCCCGCTGCACCCCGACTCTCAGCACTTGTTTGCATTCACTTACAGAGGGCAACAATATACATACACGAGGTTGCCCCAGGGATACTGTGAGAGTCCGTCAATATTCAATCAAGTACTGACTAGAGATCTGGTGAATTTACAGATGGAGAGCCTCATGGTACAATATGTTGATGATCTACTGATCTGTAGCCAAACCAAGGAACAGTGCTTGAAGGACTCAATAAAGGTACTAAAAGCCCTGGCAAACAACGGGCATAAAGTCAGTAAGGAAAAATTGCAATTCTGCCAGAAGAGGGTGGAATATTTGGGAAGAGTTCTGGAAGGGACATCACGAAAAATACTACCGGCTCATGTGCAAGCTATACGCGAAGCACCACGACCTCAAACCGTACGGCAGATGCTGTCATTCCTGGGCATGGCAGGATTTAGCAGACCGTGGATATGTGACTTTGCCTTAAAAGTCCAACCACTAAGAGACATGATAAAAGCAGCAGATCAGACGAAACCCAATGCACAGCTGATATGGACGCCAGAAGCATTAGCGGCATTTGAGATGTTGAAATGCACACTAGCATCAGCCCCAGCGCTGGCTAGTCCAGATTACAGTAAGCCATTTTACCTATATGTGTCAGAACGACAAGGGTTTGCATCTGCTGTATTGATGCAGCAGCAACAAGGCATGGGAAAACAACCTATTGCGTATTTCAGCACAGCCCTAGACAATGTCGAAAAGGGTATGCCGCCTTGTTATCGTGCCATATCAGCAGCTGCATTTGCGTATCAAAAGGCATCTACAATTACGATGGGTCACCCAGTGACCCTGTACACGTCACACGCACTGCATGCATTACTGACAAGTCAAGCCTTTGTAATAACCAATGCAAGGCGTACTGGATACGATGTAATACTATCAGCTCCAGAATTGACGATTGAAAGGTGTAACACAGTAAACCCAGCTGAGAGGATGGTGTTGCCTGGAGAAGGGACACCTCATGACTGTACAGAAGAGTCAGAGAAGTTTCTAAAAGCTCGCCCAGATTTAGAATCACAACCACTCCTAGGAGCACAACAAATTTTCTTCGTAGACGGATCGTGCTATCGCACAAACGACGGAAATAGAGCAGGATATGCAGTGGTAGAATACGATCTAGTCGAAAATGTATATCGGACGGTTAGTGAGGTGACTGTCCCTCAACCATGTTCGGCACAATTGGCAGAAATAAAAGCTCTGACAGCAGCCTGCAAGTTAGCCGCAGGGAGAACATGCACGATATACACTGATTCAGCTTATGCATATGGGGTGTGTCATGTTTTCGGGCCAATATGGGCACAACGTGGCTTCCAGAGAGCAGATGGCTCAACCATTACCCATGGGCCAGCCATATCGGAGCTGTTAGCCGCCATACAGTTACCTAAGAAACTGGCTATAGTAAAATGCAGAGCCCACAAGACAGATGGCACAACTATAACAAAGGGAAATACTGCAGCAGACGAGGCAGCTAAGAGAGCAGCAGTAGGTGAGAGGTGTCTAATGGCTGTCTTGGTTGGGGAGGAGCCAGAAGGACGTCCACAAGTAATGTCAGTTGAAGACATAAGGGACGCTCAGGACACAGCTAGCCCAGAGGAGGTAGAACTGTGGGAAAAACGAGGTGCCTTCAAAGATAAAGACACAGGAGTATGGAGAGGAGGAGAAGGGTTGTGGGTAGCTCCCACAGCGCTATTACCAATGCTGATAAAAGAGGCACATGGGGTAGATCACTGTAACAGAAGGGTAATAATTGACACCATCAGGAAGAATTGGTGGTCCCCGTACTTGGCGTGCATGGTGGATAAGGCTTTAAGAACATGTGAGTTATGTGCAAAAAGAAATGTCAGGAAGCACTTTACCGCCCCAATAGGTCACATCCCAGAACCTAGAGGCCCTTTCAGACATTTAATGATGGACTTTGTAGATATGGCAGAAAAGGCAGAAGGAAAGCAGTATATCCTAGTAGTAATTGATGTGTTCAGCAGATGGGTTGAGGCAGTGGCCTGTGCCAGAAACGATGCCAAGTCAGTGGCCAAATTTCTATGTAGAGAAGTGATCCCTAGGTTCGGCATTCCGGACCTACTGAGTTCAGACAATGGACCTCACTTTGTAAACAAGGTAATCAAGTCCTTGGCCCAGGCATTGTGTATTAAGCAAAAGCTGGGATGTGTGTACCACCCTAGCTCCCAAGGCAAAGTAGAGAGAGCGAATGGAACCCTAAAAGAGAAAATCGCCAAGATATGCCATAGTACTAACTTGAATTGGGTACAAGCGTTGCCACTAGCACTGATGAAAATGCGCTCTCAGACAAACCGCATAACACACTTGACACCTCATGAGATGCTCACAGGAAGGCCAATGCCTGTGGCATATACGCGAGGACCCTATAAGGGTCCATCGCTGGAGCAGATGGAAGGCGAAATGTCAAGTTATGTAAAGCACTTAACCCAAATACACAGACTCTTGTATCCTCAGGTGGGTGCAGCAACACACGGGACACCGGTAAGAGAGCCGCTTAACCAGGTAGAGCCAGGAGACTACGTATACATCAGGGTATTCAAGAGAAAACATTGGAGGGAGCCAAGAAGAGAAGGACCGTTCAAAGTAGTGTTAGCTACTCCCACAGCAGTCAAGGTTGAAGGTAAGGAGTATTGGTATCACCTCAATCACTGTTGTCGTGCGACAGCCATTGCAGACATAGAAGAAGAGTCCTCAGCCTCAGACACAGAGCAACCCCCACAAGGCCAACAGCCCTCTTCCAGGAAGAAGCCCGCAAAGCAACCGTCTAAGTCAAAAAAGCAACAACCAATCGACCAAGAGCAACCCTCGACATCTGGGGCAGGGCAACAGCCGACGAGACAGACGCCTGCTCCAAGGTCAGGAAAGGACTGGGAAACCTTATTATCCATTGAAGGACAACCCTACTCCGACGACGAGGGCAAGCCTGACCCTTATGGACCAACACCAGTAACAGGCCCAGCTGGTGGAACACGTGCCAAAACTAGAGCACGGTCACAACGAGAGGCCACCCGCTTGCAACAAGAAGCCGCCACCATCCCGTCCCTAGAAGATACCCTAACACCGCCCTCGGTTCCTGTAGAAGCCATAGTTGATGTAACCCCGCGAGTTTACACAGGCCCAGCGGGAGGTTCAGACACCTCACTAGACGACGTGCAGTCGGATCACTCATACGCCGTTGACCCAAACCTACCCCCGGGTCCCTTTGACACCATAAACCTCGAGGAGCTCCGGTCCATATTGAACGACTAGGGAAGTAAACGGTATCCGTGTACATCATGGTGCAAACACCCTCACCCCGTAAGAAAGACATACAAGTGAAACCACCTGGTAAATCGGGCGGAACTGGCAAACAGAATAAAGATGAGCTAACGACACGACTTTTCTATGTAGCCTGTGTGATAGGCTTATGTTTAAATATGGCAATTGCCGTAGGATTCCTAGCAGCACATGTTCGGGCTCATGACCCACAGCTGGGGACCAACCACACCCACAATAATTTGGAATCATATAAAGAAGGCACGCGACCCAAGCGAAGTACAGGAGTAGGTTCCGCCACCATTAATGGACGAACAATCTTTCGAGGGAAAGGGTCCTACCCATCACTGGCGGGAGTTAATAACGAGACGGCACAGACGGCCGTAGAAGGGCACATGAAATGCGCTTTAGGTTTACTTGCTCATGCTAGTGTGAAGCAGAAAATTCAAAACAATACGATATATTTCGTGATGTACTCATTCGATTATACAGGTCCCTTTCCGGCATCAGTCTCTGACCCGGTAAAATGGGCTACTAACCAATCCTCGTCATCCTACACTCTGACTCTAGAGATCCGCATTAGGCAACCCGGCGACATAGCAATAGATCCAATAACCAGCATCATAGTCACAGGACGTCCAGCAGATGGTGAGGAGGGGGGTCATTGTAGACTGATCCATGCGCTGTGGTATTATAGTCTCCATGCTTCAGCCACCTATCCTTCATCAACACAGAAAACCACATTTGTCGAGACTTATAAAGCTCGGGTCTACGTTCCAGCGTGGAGCCCTGGTTTTCAGTTCCGTCAGGCCAGCATAGACTTTTGGGGCAAGTGCAGTGATAGCACGAGCAATAAGTGTGAGTCCCGTGGCTCTTCCCTTCTAGGTGACTATGGGGATATTTTGTCATATGTCACAGTAATAAGTATCACTCAGCACAACACCACGGTTGATGCTGGCGGAGGCAACTTGTATCGCCAGTGGCTGATAGACTCTGCCCGTCAAGTCACCACGAACACTACGTGTGTGGTGTGTCATGACAGGTCCAAGCAGATGCCCTATATAATGCCTGTTAGGGGAGTAAGGGAATGTGATAAGCCCCCATACAATGACACCCATCTTTGTCCAGCACTCTGTCTATTGGGGTCAGCGGCCAGAACACATGGGCCAAAATGGATGGGCAACATAAGCAGATCCTGCACGTATCAGCCCGTAGCCTCTCCAATACCAACAGATATGACAGTTAGGACGCGCCCCAACCAAGAATATCCCCTGTGCATACGATCAAAGGGAGCGGTATGGGTGGGATTCCTCCCTAAGGTGGCCTGTAAAGACACGTTAGATGCTCATCATCCTTTGGTAAATGTGCTCCCGCCATGTAATACATCAGAATATGGATGTGAAAAAGCCATCCCAGGATTGATGACCGTTCCCAGCTTTAGATTCGGCACCCTGCCATTAGCAGATATTTTTTGGTACTGTGGAGACGGCACAGCCCTCCAAACGCTCCCCCGAATGTGGCATGGCCTGTGTGCCCCGGTTATTCTTGAAGGGGGCCTCACAGTAATGGCGTTAAATGACACCCTCTTAGACCATCTCCTGACTCAACCCCCTGCCCAAGCCTCACGTACTCGGCGGGACACCTCACGATATCTGAAACACACCAATTCTTCAATGCTCCCGGTCTGGTCACAAGACCCGGATATATATGTAGATTGGAAGGGAGAGCCGGTGGGTGTTCCAGAGGAACACAGAGCCCTGTCTGATGGCTCGTCAACCGCGTGGGCCATCCTGCTCCCGCGTGTACAAGTAACCAGGAACGTGAGATGGATAAATTATATATGGTACAATCAGCAACGCTTTATCAACCATACGATTGCCGCGTTAGGGCTTATTTCGGAACAATTGCATGCCACAACACTGATGACTGTGGAAAACCGGTTTGCCATAGATCAAATGCGCGGACCAGAACAAGGCGTATGTGCTATGCTTGGTACTGAGTGTTGCACCATCATCCCGTTGCACACGGGTCCTATGGGACCTTTATCCGCGCTACTAACTCGTATGAAGGCAGCCCGAGACCAGATGGTCCGGAATTCGGGCGCACCCGATCCTGCATGGTATAAATGGTTGCTCTCGGGAGACTGGATGGCGGGACTGTTGCGCATAGGCATGACAATTCTTGTAGTATTGTTAGTCGTAGCTTTCATTGCTTGCTGTGGAATACCACTACTGCGTGCTCTGGTTGATAAGACAGTCCACTCTCTCTTCGGACAGTACATGCAGATGCAGATGTTAGATGCAGACACAGAGCCGGATCTGTTTCCACTGTTGGATGAGAACAATAACAATCCGTACGAGAATTGATTGCACTCGAACTACCTTAACGTATGTTATGTCCCATGTCTGTTGTCCCTGTTTTGTCCATGTCCCCCATGTCCCTGTGTGTACAGAATAATGGATTGTCTCCCGTTTCGGCGTCCTCCACGCCAGCCAGCTCGCCGCCACTACTCATGTGCCTACCTTGACTCCGACTCTAATGGCCAGGCGTACCGCTTTTACAACGCATCCAATGCCCCCCGCCTTTTTTGCTGTTTTTCGTGCCGTAAGCTGGCCATGGAGATAGACCTGTCTGCCTATCGCTCTTGGCTGTATCTTAAACTCGACAGAGAGCTGCGACGGACCTGGAGGTCATACCCACCCCGCTCCTCACAGGATCAGTGGGTCACTCTTCAGGAGGATGCACGTCCTATCCCACTGATACTCTCACACGCAGATATAATGCTCGAAGAAGGGTCATGGATAGCTTGGCATCGGCCTGATGAGGACTACTGTCTCACGGACAGATTGGTCATGAGTGTCCACGCTTATGAACTCCGACGATGCATTGCGGTAGCGTCACTGTATGGGCCTAAGACGAGACACGCATATCTTATATCACACAATATTCAGCAGAGCACAGTTCGACAGTATTACACCCTATTCTTTTGCGGATATCCAATCTGGACCACCCACACTCGTGAAGCACGAGAGAACCTGGCGCGCCTCCCACCACAGCCTGCTTGGCTGCATCCAATCTTACGGAAAAACAGTGACTCGGAAGCCGTAGTCATTCTGCCAAAGACATATTACGCTCAGGCGTTCTCGGACATTTGGTACTCGCTGCAAAATAAACGACATATTAAGGCTCCTTTGCCACGATGGATGTATTCCATACACCACAATCACTATTGGTGGTGGCCGTAGTCATGTACACTCCTAGACTGTCAATATGCCGCTACAATTGTGACTATACTGTAAATATGCTTGAGAAAGGCATTACTGGGACCCCCGGTCCTGTTGTCTTTGTGTCTGTTTGTGTGTGTGTTTGTGTCTCTGTAATTGTTGTGTGCAGGGCCATGCTGCGCTTGCCTCCCAGACAAACCCCAGACCAGTACCCCAGGGCATTTGGGTGCCTGGAGGCCACCCCTAGGGGCTTCGCCTGTCGGGTCGATGACGTCTTACCCCCTAACCGCTGCCACACCTGCAACCAGCTGTCGTCGGAAATAGCTGTGTCTGACTACATGTGGAGGGACTTCGACTTGGGGGTGGCGCCGTATCGCACCTGGCTGACGTATCCTCCGCCACCCACGGCGGACACATGGTACACACTGCTGGAAGATTCACGCCCCGTTACCCTCATCCTGGACCACGCAGATCTGTTCCTCCCAAAGGACTTTGGGTCCACGCGTACCACATGAACGAGTACGCTCTTGAGACAGGGTTCCGGCTGGAGGTACACAGCTATGAAATACGACGTTCCTTTTGCGTTGCCTCCACGTACGGTCGTGGCAGCAGACATGCTTACATTTTCTCCCGCCACATCGTACAGACTATCACACGCCAGTACTGCACCTTGTTCTTTGTGGATATAAACTCTGGACATCTCACACAAACTATGTACGCCGCGGACTGCAAGCAACGGTCGGTCCGCCTACGTTTATGTACTCATGGAAAGGGGGCTCCTCGGACGCGGTGGCCAACTCGGACAGTGACTACTCTTGCGGCCGGTTTCGAGACATTTGGGGGGCCCTTCGCGTGGGCCGACGTGTCCGGGCCCCACTACCGCTGTGGATAAGGTCAATGCATCGGAATCATCATTGGTGGTGGAAGTAAGAGGGCCATTCACCATCATACAAACTGACTGTTTGCCGCGATATGTGCTATATGTTTTTCTTGTGCACAAACGGTGACCTTGGTGATATTGACTTCACTGTCACGCTACGTGCGGGCAGAGTGAGAATTTTCCCTCATATTGGACTCCGGAGGGTTTTTCACTCACTCCTTGTTCAACTTACTTTGAGAATGGGTGCCTTAATGGGAAGTTGTGTTGTGTGTGGGGGAGTGATGGGGACGTTATGTTGTGTGTTGTTGATGGGGAAGTTATGTTGTGTGTGTTGTTTTCTTTGTTTTTGTTGTCTTCTTGTTTTCTTGTTTTCTGATTTTGTTTTCTTGTTTTATTTTCATCGTTTGTTGAACAGTTTCAAGTTTTGTGCAGCACGAGTTTTGTTGAAACTTTCCAGTTTCAAAGGGGGGAGTGATGTTGTGAAAAATCGATGTTGTGCAGAATCTTACACTATAGAAGTGCCCCAAAGGAGTAGGGATTATACTTTAAGAGTATTATGATTGGTATCATAAGATACATGAGAATAGATCTCAGATATCATAATAAGAGTAAAGTAATATATAACTAATACATAAATAAACCACACAGGACTCAGAAGGTATAGAAAGGAAAGAAGGAGTTTATTACAAATAAACTTAATAATAATAGTGAGACCCAGAACTATCAGGTCTGGGAGAAGTAGGAGTGTAGTCTGGAGACCCAGGCCTAGGAGAGGTCGAAGGAGGAACATAGCCTGGGGAGCCAGGCTCAGAATTGGAGGGAGAAGAAGCCAAGGGGGGAGAGAGAGGGCGAATATAGGCGAAGGGAGGAGATGAGGAACGAGGAGGGGAGGCAGGAGTTGTCAGCCCAGGGCAGCAGGGTTCAGCGTGAGGACAACCATCAGTTTGTGTCCTTTGGTCCACTAGAACAGGAGGCAGAAGTGTCTGAGTAGAGAATGACCGGGTCATAGGCGGTTGCACAATGTGAAAAGGCGAGAGAGGCTGCTCAGGAAGTGTAGGGGAACACAGTCGTTCCAGGAAGGAGCAGAGCTCATGAGACAGATGATTCAGATGATAGCGACGGAAAGTGGCTAACACTTCAGCAGGAACTGGCCTCCTATAGGGAGTAGGCCGAGAAACCCAAATGGTGTGACCAGGACGAATTGGCTGACCCTGAGGTTGAGAACCTAAGGGGAAAAGAGAGTAGCCTTCAACAGAAATAGAGGAACTATAGAAATAGAGGAACTATAGAAAATAGAGGAACTAAAGCTTAAAGTATGCAAGAAGCAAGCCCAGTCTGAAGGTCAGACTGAGATCATAATAAAGTTCAAAAAGTCAGCAAAGCTTAAGGGAGTCAGAACTCTAATATAACACACAAAGTAACATTACAGCAATAAAGCTTAGCAACAGTAACAATATAATATAACCAAGTAGAAGTAAGACAAAGTTAATCTCATATAACTAAACATATAATCAGTAACGTATAATCAAGTAAAATAAAAAAATAATAATGAAAGAAATGAGAAAAAAACTTACTCATTGTAGCAGAAACAGAGGAGTAATCCACGAGACGTCCGTCTTGAAAGGCTGAGCAACAAATGTGATACCAACTAGGAAGTAGAGCTCTCTTGAGCATATTTTTTTAATAACAGTGGCGAATAAGGCCGAAAATAATAGGAAATTAAGAAAAGAGGAAAACCCATATATGGGCATATGAGCAAACATCAGCTGATGATTCTGGGAAATAAGGGGAATTCAGTAAGGCAGGTTATTAGGTCACTGAGGAGGTGTATGAGGTAATTTCGGGGAAATAAGGGGATTTCAGAAGAAAAGTACGCAGATTAAGAAAGGAGGCGCCTAGAGGCGCCAGGGTATATATTGAGGAGAAATTTCACTGAAAGGACAGTTCCTTTTTCGTGGGGAGAGCAGTTCGTTTGGACGGCGAAGACATCTTTTGAAAGCTGCAGCTCTTTTATTCTTTTGATACTTTGTTTTGCAAAGGAGATATTCTGGGTTACCTGTGAATACTCTTTTGGGTTTTTCATGTGTTCTTTTTGACTTATTGATTTTTGTTTGCCTTGAGTTCAATGGAATGGATGATTGACTGACTGCAATAAAGAAGGTTTTGCTCATTCTCATCCAGGTCTGAGGAGTTTTCTCACTATTTTATATAGTATAATTAGGAGGATTTGGCTAAAGTAGATGACAAAACAGTTATAGTTATAAGTATATATCACCCTTGTGATATGTCAGCTTGGAGGCGGGCTCTAAGTTCCGACAGGTTTCTCATCTAATTGATCTATAAACTTTTTAAATTCTGATCCATTTGCATTAAGACTTCTGGCATTCCATTGAATAATTGTTAAAACCATTATTGTTATTAAGTACTTCCACATGCTGTTTGAGAACTTGATTGAGTCTTTAGCATGTCGTTTTTTATTTTTTCCAGAGTAACTCCTGTTACTTCCAAGTATCTCTCAGCTGCCCTTATTATGATTTTAATCCTCTCTTTGAAGTTTACCCCTTCAGCCATAAATGAAAAAAATTCCAATTTCCCAATCACCAAAATATCCTCTTTTGCCTTACTATGATCACAAGTACTTCCAGAACGTTCTTGAACTTTTCCGTCTTTCTGAGTTTGCTCCTTTTGTTTTGTTTTTTGTGGTGCTTCAGCATAAGTTAACCCTTCAGATATTCTTACATTTTGAATTTTCACAGCCTGTTTGTGAGCAATACATCCCCCAAAGCTAACACTATGCTCACCTCCACAATTGCCGGATTTTGCCTTTACTCCTTCGCCACATTTACCATATTCATGGTCACGCCCACATCTCGCACAACGTTGATTTCCACTGCAAACAGCACTAACATGTCCATACTTCTGGCACTTGAAGCACCTAAGCGGAGGTGGCACTTAAGGTCTTACTAGATAACTAACGTATCCTATTTTTACCCTCTCTGGAATTTTTCCTCATCAAACTGAAGCATTACTGATTATCCTTCCTTTCTTTATTTTTCACATACTGAAGCCGTTTTGCTCCAACTACCTTCCATCCTTCAACACATCTTTTAATTTTATCTGTACTCATATCAGTAGGAATTCCAGTTATTACTCCTCTAATCCAAGGTTTAGATTTCATCAATGTGCATGACACCGCGAGTCCAAGCATCGAGGTTATACTTAAAGCCTTCTTTTGTTGTTTTTCATCTTTACACATACTGTAATAATCAGGTTACCATCTCTGAGTCTTTGCACTATGGATTACTCCTAAAGCTTTATTAAGAGATTTTGTCAATTTAATTGGGTTTATCATCATACCTGATTCTGCAAATTTAATCATGACTTTATATTCTTCTATGTTTTTCCTACTCATGTAATCCTCCTTTCCACTATCTGTAAATGATCCTTGACTATTAGTTTTCTTCCTTTTCCGATTCACAACTTTCCACCATTCATTCCCTCCTGCACTCCCGCTACACGATTCATCTTCCATTTCCGGATCACTACCAGAGCTACCGTCATTTCCTGCAATCAGAGCTCCAGTCACAGTCCAGTGTTACCAAAGCGCCGTATCCCAAAGCCCTCCCCTGCAACGTTTCCTTTGTTCTCTTATAATCCTGGTACCCTCCCTTCATATTCAAACGGACCAATCATAACACTCCATTTGTTAGCAACACTATATTTTACACTTCACAGATCTTTTCACGGGGAGGGTGATGTTGTGAAGAATCGATGTTGTGCAAAATCTTACACTACAGAAGTGCCCCAAAGGAGTAGGGATCATACTTTAAGAGTATTATGATTGGTATCATAAGATACATGAGAATAGATCTCAGATGTCATAATAAGAGTAAAGTAATATATAACTAATACATAAATAAACCACACAGGACTCAGAAGGTATAGAGAGGAAAGAAGGAGTTTATTACAAATAAACTTAATAATAATAGTGAGACACAGAGCTATCAGGCCTGGGAGAAGTAGGAGTGTAGTCTGGAGACCCAAGCCTAGGAGAGGGGGAAGAAGGAACATAGCCTGGGGAGCCAGGCTCAGAATTGGAGGGAGAGGAAGCCAAAGGGGGAGAGAGAGGGCGAATATAGGCGAAGGGAGGAGATGAGGAACGAGGAAGGGAGGCAGGAGTTGTCAGCCGAGGGCAGCAGGGATCAGCGTGAGGACAACCATCAGTTTGTGTCCTTTGGTCCACCAGAACAGGAGGCAGAAGTGTCTGAGTAGAGAATGACTGGGTCATAGGCGGTTGCACAATGTGAAAAGGCGAGAGAGGCTGCTCAGGAAGTGTAGGGGAACACAGTCGTTCCAGGAAGGAGCAGAGCTCATGAGACAGATGATTCAGGTGATAGCGACGGAAAGTGGCTAACACTTCAGCAGGAACTGGCCTCCTATAGGGAGTAGGCCGAGAAATCCAAATGGTGTGACCAGGACGAATTGGCTGACCCTGAGGTTGAGAACCTAAGGGGAAAAAAGAGTAGCCTTCAACAGAAATAGAGGAACTATAGAAATAGAGGAACTATAGAAAATAGAGGAACTAAAGCTTAAAGTATGCAAGAAGCAAGCCCAGTCTGAAGGTCAGACTGAGATCATAAAAAAGTTCAAAAAGCCAGCAAAGCTTAAGGGATTCAGAACTCTAATATAACACACAAAGTAACATTACAGCAATAAAGCTTAGCAACAGTAACAATATAATATAATCAAGTAGAAGTAAGACAAAGTTAATGTCATATAACTAAACATATAATCAGTAACGTATAATCAAGTAAAATAAAAATAATTATGAAAGAAATGAGAAAAAACTTACTCACTGTAGCTGAAACAGAGGAGTAATCCACGAAGCGTCCGTCATGAAAGGCTGAGCAACAAATGTGATACCAACTAGGAAGTAGAGCTCTCTTGAGCGTATTTTTTAATAACAGTGGCGAATAATGCCGAAAATAATAGGAAATTAAGAAAAGAGGAAAACCCATATATGGGCATATGAGCAAACATCAGCTGATGATTCTGGGAAATAAGGGGATTTCAGTAAGGCAGGTTATTAGGTCACTGAGGAGGTGTATGAGGTAATTTCGGGGAAATAAGGGGATTTCAGAAGAAAAGTACGCAGATTAAGAAAGGAGGCGCCTAGAGGCGCCAGGGTATATATTGAGGAGAAATTTCACTGAAAGGACAGTTCCTTTTTCGTGGGGAGAGCAGTTCGTTTGGACGGCGAGG
Organism: Tachysurus vachellii; assembly: GCF_030014155.1. Lineage (NCBI taxonomy): Eukaryota > Metazoa > Chordata > Actinopteri > Siluriformes > Bagridae > Tachysurus > Tachysurus vachellii. The sequence continues at coordinate 1,805,472 of NC_083475.1, forward strand.
ACATCTTTTGAAAGCTGCAGCTCTTTTATTCTTTTGATACTTTGTTTTGCAAAAGAGATATTCTGGGTTACCTGTGAATACTCTTTTGGGTTTTTCATGTGTTCTTTTTGACTTATTGATTTTTGTTTGCCTTGAGTTCAATGGGATGGATGATTGACTGACTGCAATAAAGAAGGTTTTGATCATTCTCATCCAGGTCTGAGGAGTTTTCTCATTATTTTATTAATATTAGATATAGTATAATTAGGAGGATTTGGCTAAAGTAGATGACAAAACAGTTATAGTTATAAGTATATATCACCCTTGTGATATGTCAGCTTGGAGGCGGGCTCTAAGTTCCGACAAGGGCACGGTGGCTTAGTGGTTAGCACGTTCGCCTCACACCTCCAGGGTTAGGGGTTGGATTCCCGCCTCCGCCTTGTGTGTGTGTAGTTTGCATGTTCTCCCCGTGCGTCGGGGGTTTCCTCCGGGTACTCCGGTTTCCTCGTCCAAAGACATGCATGGTAGGTTGATTGGCATCTCTGGAAAATTGTCCGTCGTGTGTGATTGTGTGAGTGAATGAGAGAGTGTGTGTGCCCTGCGATGGGTTGGCACTCCGTCCAGGGTGTATCCTGCCTTGATGCCCGATGACGCCTGAGATAGGCACAGGCTCCCCGTGACCCGAGGTAGTTCGGATAAGCGGTAGAAGATGAATGAATGAATGATAGTATAATTAGGAGGATTTGGCTAAAGTAGATGACAAAACAGTTATAGTTATAAGTATATATCACCCTTGTGATATGTCAGCTTGGAGGCGGGCTCTAAGTTCCGACAAGGGCACGGTGGCTTAGTGGTTAGCACGTTCGCCTCACACCTCCAGGGTTAGGGGTTGGATTCCCGCCTCCGCCTTGTGTGTGTGTAGTTTGCATGTTCTCCCCGTGCGTCGGGGGTTTCCTCCGGGTACTCCGGTTTCCTCGTCCAAAGACATGCATGGTAGGTTGATTGGCATCTCTGGAAAATTGTCCGTCGTGTGTGATTGTGTGAGTGAATGAGAGAGTGTGTGTGCCCTGCGATGGGTTGGCACTCCGTCCAGGGTGTATCCTGCCTTGATGCCCGATGACACCTGAGATAGGCACAGGCTCCCCGTGACCCGAGGTAGTTCGGATAAGCGGTAGAAAATGAGTGAGTGAGAATGAGAGAGTATTTAAATGTAAATAATTGTTTGTTGTATTGTTGCATTGATTTTATCATCACCACTCAAGCCAAAATCTCAGAGGAATCGGACAATTTGGGGCGCTTCAGTGCCCCTCAACGCGTTTGTGCCCATAACGCCCAAACTGTATGTCCAAATCTCAAGTGCTTTATATCATTGGAATCCTTGGCCCATGACTTAAAAAACGTATATCTCCGATTTCATCTCCGCCATTAAATTTTTTCGCTATATTGCATTTTGTCCGAAACCTACTTTTGCTAACTAGTCCTAGGTTTTTTGCCTGATCGAGACCAATCCAGTGCAGTAATATTCTCTCGAGTCTCCTTGTCAATAATTTTTATAACTCAAGAAGTAAATGAGCTATCAACACCAAACCTGGGACACATGTGAAACAGATCAAAATGAGGTCACATTTCAAAAACGCGGTGATTGGCCACTTGGTGGTGCTATAATGGAAAAATCACTAAAAACAGCCATTTTTTAAAAAAAACAGTCCAAAAACCCAATTTTGTACTGACTCGTAAGGCAAAGATTCTGATTCTGATTCTCGGAGTGGCTCGGAGCGCATTCTACCAAGCAAGCACCACGTCTGAACGAACCCACGTTTACCAGAACTCTACTGGTTAGTAAGTACGTATTATTAACGTTACAACCAGAAGTAAAAAGCTGAAGAAACCCTAAACGTTAGCGGAAAAGACCCATGAACCCGAGTGACTGAGGGAGAGACAGAGAGCTGTTCTGTGTGCGACTGTGAGTGAGCAGAGCGAGACACAGCAACACAATACATCTGTATGTGTGTAGGGGAGGGGCGCTGTGACTAGCCTATCACTGTAGGGGAGGGGCGCTGTGACTAGCCTATCACTGTAGGGGAGGGGTGCTGTGACTAGCCTATCACAGAACGCTGACACAATCAGCTAGCCAATGATGATTTTCATATAATCTGAGCACGGATATTGACTCGTATTACTCGTATAATACTCGTACTCGGCAGAAGTGCTTTATCCGTACCGGATACTCGTTTCAGCCAAGTATCCGGCTCATCTCTAATGGATATGACTTTGTTTATTTTAGGGAAAACTGGACGGGTGAGTACTTCACATGACATATTGTATATATCTTGAATTTTTATTATATTAATTCTTTATATATCATACTGTATATATCTTGAATTTTTATTATATTAATTCTTTATACTTCTCCTTATGTTTATCTTTTGTTCTATGTTTATGTTCTGTAAAGCTGCTTTGTGACAATGTCCATTGTAAAAAGCGCTATACAAATAAACTTAAACTAAAACTTAAACATATGTTGTGGCACCCTCTGTAGCATGACATATGTAGCATGACATGACATATATTGTCATGTCAATCCAAAGGCCTTAAACGCTTGAACCCGGGAAATGCTGCTTGCAGCTTTAATTATTAGGGGTCAAGCCCCGAAGGGGCGTAGACACCTATTGTTATCGTTAGTTTTCTTTTTCTTCTTCTTCTTCTTCTTCTTCTTATTATTATTATTCTTCCGTCCGTCATTGAAGTCAATGGCAGCCCATTGAACCGTACGTAGGAAAGTTATGAAATTTGGCACACATGTAGAGGCCAGTCTTAGAAGTTACTGTAGCAACTTTGGTGTGTCTAGCTCAAACCGTCTAGCGCCACCAACAGTCCAAAAACCCAATTTTGTGCTGAATCGTAAGGCCTAGAGGCAAAATTCTTGCAACATCAGAATCAGAATCAGAAAGGTTTTTATTGCCAAATATGTTTAGGCAAAATTCTTGCAAAATCAGAATCAGAACCAGAATCAGAAAGGTCTTTATGAGGGAAACACACACACTTACACACACATTTACACACACTGACACACACACACTTACACTCGCACACTCACATACTCACACACACACACTCTCACACACACACACACACAGACACACAGACACACACAGACACTCACACACACTCACACACACACACACACTCACACAGACACATGCACTCACACTCACACTCACACACACACACACACACACAGACACACAGACACACACAGACACTCACACACACACTCACACACACTCACACACACACACACCCTCTCACACACACACAGACACACACACACAGACACTCACACAGACACACACACTTACACAGACGAGGAACACACACACACACTTACACACACATTTACACACACACTCGCACACTCACATACTCACACACACACACACATACACACACATTT